>NW_026883963.1:0-53840 GCF_032173495.1 Musca vetustissima
AACCATTGTTCGCTATTGTTGTCCATGATTATGAATTTCGTTCGTCCTTTCCTTGCTTTTGAATATTTCTTTTTTCGTTGTAGTTGCTGTAATTTTTACTGATCGTAGTTGGTTTGGCAGTAGTGCTGGTGCTGGTGAAGAAGGATTATATCTCTATGTCAGCCTTTTTGCATTGACGAGGATGTAAACTTCCCGCCTATTTTTTTCTTGGTCTTTGGTTTTACTCCTTTTTCTCTCAAAAAAACCTTGTGTGGTTGTTGGAGTTGCAACAATCTTGTACGTTGTTCGGCCATGCATGGTGACCGATACTTGTTTGGTAGGTGTAGTCGCATCACCCACTAACCAATATCACTGGCAATGGTCACAATACAAATGATTACTATAAGTTATTTGTTGGCATTGTTTCTGGCCATAATGAAGAAGGTATTGTGTTGTGTGCTGCTTCATGTATGGCGAAGCTTATTCCTTGTTTTCTTTGTTTCGAACAAAGGAAGATTAAATCCTTTTAAAGAAAAACAAAAAAGAAAACATATCATGAATTTTTAATATTTTTTTCTTTTCTGAAACTGTTGACAGTTGTCTGATGAAAAGGGTATCATTTCATGGTGGACTTGCCATGATTCCATTTCTGTTTTTCAAATTTCTAGAATTCTTAGCTGGAGTCTTGGCTTGTTTCCTTCGAAAGGTTTTAGGTCTTTGTTTTCTCATGTCCTAGGAAGAAATGCAAAATTCTTTCATTCTATTTCTTACATTTCATTATGCAGATTTTATCTATGAAATTGTAAATTAGATTTTCATAAGATACGAATTATGTGTAACTGATGTGGTGTATATCCTCCAGGAACTAATCCATCTTTCACAGAAATTATAGAATCATTTCATTATAATGACGATGGAATGATTTTTGTGTAGACTTGGTTTGCAGCTCGATTCGATAGGCCACCTAGAATGTGGTTTTGGTAAATCACTCCAAGAAATCAATCATATCGTTACTGACAATTTGCAATGCAATTCTTAGGTGGACAAAATCGGAACTCTCTAGTAAAATCATTGTAGTTTGGTAGTTTTTATACTCTACACAGCTATATTGTAAGGGTATTATAGCTTTGTGTGGTCCCAAGCCGCGAAATATTTGTCCTAGACCCATATTTTAATATACCGATCATATAACTCGACTTGCTGAGTCGACCTAGATATGTGTGTCCGATACCAAAGTTGTTGACCAATCATAACGAAATTTTGCCTGTAGGACCGGATCTGGCCCAAGAAGGCCCCAATTGTTTTTGGCAATGATCCGTCAATGAGATGTATTAAAAACTTTATTTTTATACGTTTTTCTGGTCGCTCTAGATGACGTAATTATGACCGGAATATCACAAAATTTTACACAGTCAATGGGGTCTGACTATAGAACAATTTTGATGAAGATCTGTAAATATTCAGCGGGCCAAATGATCCAAGACTTTTGAGTGAATGATAACAAAATTTGCGTTATATGGCGTATGTATATACTCCTGAAGTTAATAGTAAGTCCAAGAGGAGTGGTTGAACTTTAAAATAAAAACTTTGCTTCTGTATGTGGGAGTTATTCTATAGTATTACCATTACACTAGAAGGTGAACATGTGACGTCGATCGCTATGAAATATTACATGAGGTTCCGGTTAGGGTCAGGGGGACACCTACAAATTTAAGTGATGATCAGATAGAAGATGGAAAGTGGATAGGAGAGTGGACCAACAACTTTTTTCTGTATTGTTTACTAGTCGCTCTAGAGGTCACTATTGTAAGTCGGACATCAGAAATTTTACACGGAGAAAGGATCTGGTCAACTATTTACTTAGGGTCAAATGAACCAAGTCTTTTATCTATAAAACACTCAAATTTATATGCCTTTGAGCAGGGCATTTTCATCCATTCCCACAACATGACCTAGCAAACGTAGTCGCTGCATATCGATACGTCTAACAATGCCGATGTCCGAAAATAACTGGTACAACTCATGGTCAACGCAGATCGGTCCATAGATCTTTCGGTGAACTTTTCTGATGTTCTACAGTTGGTCCGAGTCTACTGGACGTATTTCACGTTGATACCATAAGCTTAGCCTTCTCGCCGTTTACTGCCAGTCCCACTTTGGCAGACTCCTTCTCAAATTGTTCAAAGGTGGCTGTTACCGCCTTCAATGTTCGACCCGTTATGTCGATGTCATCGGCGTAGGCGAGTAACATTTGTTGGTTGGTGTGCCGAGTGCAATTTCCGTTCACCTTTGCCTCTCGTATGACCTTTTCCAGCAGGATGTTAAACAGTTCACACAATAAACTTTCACCTTGTCTGAATCCTCGTTCGGTATTAAAGGCTTCCGAGAGGTCGTTACCGACTTTAACTGCAGATTTTGTGTCAGTTAAAGTTATCCTGCATAGCCGAATTAATTTTGATGAATGAATAGGGCTGTTGAATGCGGCTTTATAGTCGACTAATATGTGGAATGTGTCGATGTGTTTTTCGTGGCTCTTTTCCAGGATTTGGCGCAGAGTAAAAATCTGGTCAATGGTAGATTTGCCAGGTCTGAAGCCGCATTGGTATGGTCCAATAATGTCTGTAAGCACTTTATATGAGATGGGAAGGAGGAATATTCCTCTATAGTTGGCACATATCGTCTTGTCTCCTTTTTCGGTACGGGACACAGGATGCTCAGGTTCCAATCATTGGGCATGCATTCCTCTAGCCAAATTGTACTAATCAGCTGGTTCAGCACCTGCTGCTTTATTATTCTTCAGCCGATTAATTGCTATTCTGACCTCACCTTGGCTAGTTGGTATACACTCTATACCGTCATCTATTATTGTGGGGTATCCTCTTCACCGCTACTATGTGCTACCAGAAGTTTTTCAAAATGCTCCCTCCAGATCCTAAACACGTTGTTTGTATCTGTCACCAGGTTCTTCTTCATCTCTAGGCGTAAATTTTTTTTTTAAAGGAAAAATATGATTCGGAACATATGCCAGGATAAGTAACATGGGCTGTCAACCCCTAATCGTTTAAGCTGCCAATATCGCGAGGTATCGCATAGGCTCTTAAAATAAATCAGCAGGAAATTAGAGTTCGGTGGTAGTTGTGTAAGATTTCATATGGTCGGTCCCGTCCGACTATACTGCTCTACTCACTGCTTTATATTTTTATACTCTACAACACTGCGGTTTGTCCATTCGGCACTTTTGTCAAGGTTGTTGACATATAGCTTAGTCCGAAGATGTCAGAAAAGACCGGTGGAACTATAACTCTTAAATTTGGAATGAGGATCACGGATGGAGTGGAGAAGAGATGTGGTAGAAGGGGTTTTTGGATATTCGATACTATATGGTACAATGTTTGGTACAATTTTAATTTGGAGGTACGAATGGAGCTGGAATCCTGAGGCGTTATATTGGGATATGTACGTATTTTTGGAAGTTCTTTACTTATTTATACGAAAAGTACTATAATTGGTACAATTTAGATTTGGGTGAACCGCTGAAGCTGAAACATCGAAATGTGAAAGTAAGATTACTGTAGGATTGGGGTATGGATTTAGTTTTGGAAATTAATTCTTATGGCTACTAACTTTAATACAATTTGAATTTTGCTTGAACTGATAACTGACCTGATGGTACTATATTTGGTACAATTATATTTAGGTGGAGCGAACGGGCTGGAATCCAGAATTTGGAAATGTGATTTCTAATTATGTGTACTAAATTTGGTAAAATATAGACTTGGGTGAACCTGTAGAGCTCGAATTATGAAATTTGGAATTAGTTCTGGAAATATGTACTACAAGAGTACTAAAGATAGCAAATGAAAATAGCATAGAGCTAGGTTACTGTTGCAGTCAGAATTGGTGTGTAGTATTGAGATAGGGAGGATCGACAAAAAAATAATTTTAAATTATTCTCTATATTCTGTTTTACGAGAATCAAAAATAATTCTGATGACAGAATTCGAATACGAAGTGATTTAAATTATTTGGACTGTATACACAAATTAGTACTGTACACATTTTTACCCTCTTCTCCATATTAAAAAGCTCATAACTTTACCAAAAATTTGATTTTTTTAGATTTTTCTTGTGATAAGTTTCGTCCATAATCAGGACTTGAAATATGAAATCCAAAGTATATATATTTACTAACAGCATTTTGAATATAAGCTCTAAAACATTTTGTTGCCTGTGGGCAACATTGGGCCACAAAGGGTTAATATTCGCGAGTTGGCTATGGTATGTGTGCCATATAATCGTTTGAGACTTCCTAGGGTTTTTTGGATGAGGAAGACGAATGTTTGCAACAAATCCTCATCAGCGGCCATGACTGTATTGTGCTGATTTTTTTATATTCTATAAAAACCCTTTCATCAATGGTGCCAAAAATAGTTTTTTGAATACTTCTAATTTTAGAATATTTTTGCTGCTTAATAATATTTTATGATTTATTATTTAAAATTTGTCTCAAATAAAATTGTAAAATGTTTTCTTAATTTTCCTTCAATAATAGGTCATTGAAGGATAATTGTATAACTCGTGACAACATTTAAAAATAAACAATATAACAAAAAGCACATCCTTTATCTTACCACATCCTTTTTCTGTCGATAAAAAAGAAAAAAAAAACAACAAAATCTTTAACATGTTAATCAGTGAAAAACGTGCGGCGAGAAGGTGTCACAATAATAAGTAACAGCAAAATATTTACCCTTTTGTCCCCTAATTACGTTTCCTTGACCTGACTGTCTACATTACGTTTCGATATTTACCACGACACTTCCGTTTCCTTGTTTAGAGCCAGTAGAAGAATACACATTGATTGAATATCAAACCATAGTTCCTCTGAAGAGACATATTCCCAGCATTACATTACATACATTTTCTCCTTTCCCCACGTTATCATGTTGGTTGTTGTTTGGCCCCCCTAAGAACGTTCTGTGATTTAGGTGTGTTCGTTGTTTTTTTTTTTTTCTTCATGTGAATGAGAATGGATGACATCGATTTAATTTCGATTTCCATGGAATTATGTAAACAATTTTTTTATTTGGTTTCATTGAATACTGATGATGATCGTGATGACGGCGATGATCATCAAACTCACGTTGATGACGAAATGAATGTTGTTGTTCTAGTCTTGTCCTGTTTGCTTGTTGTTGTTGTCTGGTGTCAATATCTGCGGTGTAATTTAACACCACCAGTAGAGAATGGTTTTGGTTTTTTGATTAATAAGAAAAAAGAAACAAAAACTGCTCCTTTACGATAACCACGCAAGAGACTCTTTTTTTACAGGATGGATGGACTGAGATTTTATTTTTCGTTTTCAATTCCAGAATACATTTCAATTAAGTATTCAAATTGCGTTTTATCAATCGTTGCATAAAAGCAATGTGTTAAAGAGAGAAGAGTTCTTGAAAGAAGAGAAAGGGAGAGATGAAGAAATATAAATCTAAAGAATTTCAACTTGAAGATTTGTTATTGAATCCAAGAATCGAATTCAAATGACCAAGAATCCAATGAAAATATGAATGAATGATTGTGGATACCTGAGTTGTATGGCGTGTGTATGTATGTATTTTTTTTTTATTCATTTGTGAGTTTGTGTATTTTTGTCTGGGGTCTTTTAATTTGGAATTCAAAGAACGTCATTAATAATAGATATTTATACGATATACATACCGACAAAAATACTATGAAAATTGTTTATGGTCATTGTAATATTACCGAACAGGATATATTTCTTCAACCAAATGAAAGAGGAAATATTCGGCTTCTCACACTGGATGTTCGATTTTTGCATATATCCATATTTGTATTCGGTATACATATTACGATTTTTGAGCACGGGTTTCAACCGCATAGTATTATAATGTTCGAACCGTCGGATCTTATTGACATTTTTACTTGTTTCTATTTTAAAAGTTTAAGCCTAATATTTCAACCGAAGGGGCAGTTCAAATATGCCCATGTTTGGAATTAGCCCTCATATAAAGGATTCAAATTAATTTTAAGTATATTAGTACTACGAAAAAGCTGGGTCCGGCCAATCTCAGATATATTTTTATTTCAAAAATTTAAAAATTTTGAAAAGAGGACTAAAGACCTTCGTATACTACAATCCAATAAGTAAAAAAATGTCGGTGTTGGCGGACTTGACCTCAGATTGATAAATGTCCTACAATTTGGAAGGTTTGGATCTAAACGGACATTCAATTCGCTTGTTATTGGATTAACAAATTTAAAAATTTAATATTTACTATATGGGGGAGATACCATAAGGAGTAGACTAACGGGTCCCATCTTCGGACATAATCTAAATACGTTATAAATATTACGTTGTGCAAAGAATTGATGAAATTAGACACTTCGCTTCATTGGGGATGTACATGTTATCAAAATGTTGACCCTTTATGTGGGAGGTATTGGAAGGAGTGGGCTGAGAAGTCTCGTCCGTAAGTATACAGTCATGGTTAAAATATTAGGTTGAGTAAAATTTCGTTAAAATCGGATAGTCAATATTACAGAATCAATTGTTAGCCAAATTTTTACCACTTTGTGGGGGAGGTACAAGTAAGAGTGGAACGAGAGATCCCATTTTCGATCATTATCTAGGTAAGGTGAACATATTACGATGGGCAGCGCTTCGATGAAATTGGACACGCTTCATAGGAGATGTCCAAGTTATTAAAATGTTTACCTTTTGTGGTAATGGTACCAGACGGAGTGGACCGACAAGCCCCATCTTCGAACATAATCTAGGTAAAGTAAACGTATTACAATATGCAAAGTTTCGATGAAATTGGATAAGTCCCATGTTTCAACATTCTACAGTCATGGTTTAAATATTAGATTGTGTAATGTTTAGTTCAAATCGGATAGGAATAAAATACATTTTCAGCATGTTGACAATTTTGTGTGGAAGGTACAAGAAGGTGTGGACCCATATTCCCCATTTTCAGACATAAACTAAAGAAACTAAAAAACAAAAAATATAAATAATAGAAATATGTGCAAAATTTGGATTGAGTCGGTTACTCCCTTCGATAGTTATCGTGTGCACTAGCCGAAGAGACAGGTGGACGGGCATTTGTAAATTGACTCCAAATTGTCTGAAAAGAAGTTGGTCCAAATAAACATGTGGTCTAAAACCAATATTTCGATGATGCACTTTTTTCCGCATATTTCTTTAGAATATCTCATATTAGCCATTTATTTATAGAATATCCGATAGCATGGCCTCTTTATATAAAAACCCTTCTAAAAATGAAATGGCTTATCCTGTAGAAGAATACCATAAAGTCAAGCTTCTTTTAAGCGGAAACCTGAATTATTTTATGAAATCTGTTGAAGGTTGCGGCTTCTTCGAAAGATTCATAGGAAAGATTAGCTTTACTATATATACAATTGAATATATATTTTTTATAGAAGAGAAGATTGTCCGTCGGATTCTCAAATTGAATAATCAGTTTCCCATTCCATAGAATTCCAAGAAATCTTCCCCTATATAAGTCCAAAGTCACAGTGTTTCGTTTTCCCATATCAAATTAGAAGTCCTTCGTACATGGGAGACCAAAAGGCATTCTGTCATAGAAGACCAAGATGCAATTTCCATAGGCGACAATAAGGGTTTCTTGCACAGAAGATGGTTAGAAGATTCAGACATGTCAGTATAGATAGGTCAGATGGTATTTTTAAGGAAAAAATTTTTTTCCGAAAATCGCCTATTTTTTAACCTCAAACTAATTTAAAAAATAAGGAAGTTCTTCACCGATTGGGTTTATACTAGTTCATACGAAAGCTATACACTCCCAGAGAAACGTGTCAAAATTTGAAACCGATTGCATTATTAGTTTTTGAGTTATCATGCCCGCCATTCGCAAAAGAGAAAAACGCGTTTAAAGTTTGAGAAGCCCTTTAGCCGTCACTTGATGCTGACACAATAAATCGGCTATATCTTCAAGAGTTCTTGAGATTTTCATTTGAAATTCTGTGGGGACATTCTTGAATTAGTGTAGATTCGAATTAAATCAAAAAAAAAAAAAAATTTACCCCGAGAATGGGGGGTCCCCTTAAACCATAAAATCTGTTCCCATAGACCGGAAGGTCTACAAGGTTCAGACTCAAAGATTTGTTTACCTCTAGTTTATATTACTCCTAAAAAACCATAATATATTTTTCCAAAAAGTGCCATAAATATGTCCATAGGCGACCAGAAGCTCTTATTGTAAAAACTCCGTAAGGTATATTACCAAAGGAGGCAAACATTCAGAAAAATAATAGTGGGTCCACGCTAATAGGCTTTCTTGCATAAAATATGCCATGATATTTTCTCAGAAGAAACTATGGGTTCACATAGAAGATCCGCATGTTTTCTTCCATGTAATATCTGAAAGGTCGTAATCAAACGACAGTATTAGGAAGAAAATACGAAAAGGTCCAGCTTTTAGCCAGATGGCTAACTTGTATTTGTCTGCACTTGGACTAATTTTCATTGACTAGGGGAAGAAAGTGAAAATGGCAACATAAATCTAAATCTGATTTCAGACAATATTTCCCGAGATTTTATATTGCTTCCGAATTCGATGTATTTTCCATATCGGACCGCAGCCAATATAGTAAGGGTGATGAGGTTTTAAAAGGCATGTACCTAAAATGCAGATATATATTTATAAAAATAATACGACTTTAGGTTCCTTTCTATATGAATAGTCTAAATTTTACTCCTAAAATGAACTTCTGATTCTCCCCTACATTTCCATTACCACTGGCTGTGTATTCTGTTGTGTGACCATAGTCTCACTTCTTCTTAGATATTCCCACACATATATTATTTTATTGACGCGAGTCGTTGAACAATTCTTCTTCGTCGTCGTCTTCTCTATACAGGTACATACTTTTGTTCTGTTTTTCTTCTTCTTGTTCTCCAAAGCATGGGAACTTTTTTTCTCCCTGTCATTATTATCACTCCCTTCTCGGCATGGTGGAATTCAATCCTTTATTGTTGCGTTGTTGTGGTGTTTACCTGTTCAGTGTGTATTTTTTCTTCTTCGTCTTCTACGTTGTTGAGCGGGACAACGTCTTCTTCGTCATTCGTTTCCCCCCGCATATCGTATTAGTTTAGTAGTTGTACCCGTGGCTCAAAGTCGTTGTCCTCAGCGATTGACCATCATTGATGGCTCCTCTTTCCTCTGCTGACGTCGACGACGTCGAAGTTCTTTTGCGTCGTCTATTGTTGTTGAAAAGGTATTTTTTAGAAGATGCCAACAAATCAATCTCGGCTTTTGTTTTTAGTATTCTATGTTGATGTTGTTGTTCTTTTTGTTGGTTGGATTCCTTCGTTCTGGGGTTGTGTGCCGTGATAACACAGGTTGATTTGCCGACAATAATAACAACAACAAGAATAAATACATAATAACTTTATGTTGTTGTTTAACTTATTTATTTCTTTTTTGTTCATTCCTTTCCTTTCAATCTAGGATTTACTATTCAATTTGAGATAACCCTTTTGTTGTACCACCACAGAGTCAGAATTATTAATGTATTGAGTTTTTCGTTAGCCTTTTTTCTTTGAGCTCCCCTCCGAAGAAGGTAGACCGACACTAATTTTATTTCGATGCTTTGATAACAATAGGGGGAATTATTGTTTAGAAAACGATTTCTTAGATTTTTTATTTAACCCTTAGTGGGAGGCTGGGCTTTTTATTGTAAGAATTTATAACAATTTTATGGAGCTCTAATGTGTTTTTATTCAAATATTTAAAATAAATATTGAGATTTTTCCAGATGAAACGAGGAATTTGTTTTTTATGTTTGCATCGTAACTTCGATGGAATATTATACACGTCTCCAACCCATTCATACCACAACAAGCTTAATCGATCTAACTATATATGTGGCCGCCCGTCCTCGATTGTTATTTCCAGGACGTCGTTAAGGACCTATCGTCGCGAAATTTCACATGTATTCCCATTTCTGGCTAAGGACGATGCTGAATCTAACTCGGCAATACTTAAAATCAATACATAAAAATATTCGAACCCCAAACTGTAAAGTGCGGAAACCAATGCGGTAAAGTACAGGTAATAAACTTAAAATACGTGAAGTAGAAAAACGAGAATGCAAACAATTCGAGGAGTTAAAGCTCGGCATATTACAATTTATAAAATCATTCGATAGTTTTAAACAATCGGAAGAGTCCCGAATATAGATCCAAGAAATGTTCTAGGAATGAAGCGTAGTGAATGTAAGGCTGAAAAGCCCTGGTCAAGTCAAAACGGCAGATTATATGTAGGAAAATTATCGAATGACTTAAAATGATTAAAAATCTAAACCGGAATATATTTATTTCGAAAGTATTCGTTAATAATCCAAAACGTGGACCGATTTTGATACAACGAAGATGTGATTCTCAAATGTATTTGAACCAAGTCCGTTTCAATCCATTTGGGGTCCATCGGTCTTTTCATTTCATTCGAATTTTGAACATAGCAATATTTATTCGAAACTTAAATCAAGTACAAAGGTGGGTAATTTATAGTATCATGTAAGCGGAGTATCAAATTTGAACCTGAATAATTTTGCTATAATTAATTTTTTATCAAACCTAAATAATTGGTATGCCGATTCCTCTTCTGCAATGTGTCACCAAACCTACATCAAGTCCAAGGATGAGACTCATTGGTCCACCCTTCTGATAAATCTCCCACCAAGTGGCAATCTCTTAAATCGAATACAAAGCGAATTGAGAGTTCTATTAGGCCAAGGCATGAATTAATCCACCCCAACCATTTTTAAATCCAATATCATGCTATGGAGTATCCGATTTTATCCAAACTGTAATATTATATTTACCAAATCTAGATGGTAATCATCGGTTCACACCTTCTAGTCCCACACCTGCAAAGGGTCAGCATTTTGAAATGTCTGATTTGATGTGAATGTCTGATTTGATCCAAACTTGGCAACTCGTAACATTTTAAGCACATCTAGATTATGCCGAAGATGGGACCCATCGGTCCACATCTTTCTTTTACCTTTCCCAATTGTAAATCCAATATCAAGCGAATGGAGTCTTCGATTTTTATCGAACTTGTGTCATGGTAATATTTTTAATAAGCCGTGTCAGAAGATGAAGCCATCGGTTCACTATATTCTAGTACCTCCCCACAAATGGTCACAAATGAACACTTTAAGAACATCTAAATTCCCTATGTGTTGAGTGGAGTATGGGATTTCATTCATCAATTGTACATCGCAATATTTTATATCCGAAGATAGTCTCTATAGGGCAACTACTCCTGGGTATCATATGGTCAGACGGGGCTACACAACTTTCAGTGAGCTCTAAGTTCCTGAGTATCTTCAATCCGAGCCTCGGTAATATTACGCGATAATTTCACACTCTTGGACGATCATAGCTATCAGTGCTCCATTTACGCACTCTAATTTGATAATGGTAATACTAATCAATAACAGAATATTAAATATCTACGTATAACTCCTTATCAGAGTACATACAGCCATATAATTGGTATCAATTTGCGTGAAACACTCCTCCTGTGTCAAATTCTCCAGTCTAATTTCAGGAGAAAATTAGACCCCACAGAATACAAATTTTGTAATTTTTCACACAAAAGTCAGGGTTCATTTGACCCGCTAAATATTGACCCATCTTTATGAAAACAGACACGATTATTCTTTGGCCTGATCTATTTCTCTTATCGAGGCGTGGACCTATCGAGATGTGAGTTAAAATAAAAAGTGACCAAAATCCATGGTGGAAGGTATATTTTTGGAGGACCAATCGAGGCGTGGATATTAAAAAAATAAATTTTTTTTTGAGGATCTATCGAGTCGTGAATACAAATAAAAAGTGAGGGTATTGCGGAGGGTATAGAAAGCTGGCGGGTCTCTGCTGTGTACGTATTAACCATAGGGGAAGTGTGTATCGGCTTGAGCGTGTATCAACTATCAACCGATTGGATCCCCTACATAAGGATCTGGTAGGCATAGGGTCATAATCCATTATTTTTATATGAATTATAGGACTTTATAAAATATGCTTCGGAATGTCCGATTTTAGATACCAATTTTTCATCATTAAAGAAATATTGCATTGAAAGACAAAAATATATAATCGCTTGGTTCCATTTCCGGACTGTATGGTAGATGCATTAAAACTTCCCAAACTAGCTCCCGAGGTTTCTGGCGTCCTGGTGAAACATGACACCTCTCCTGTTGGCCAATTCTGACCGTTTCTGGTCAATTGTAAAACAGTTTTATGGTCCATTTTTAGCTCCTGAACGATGTTACGACTGCTAATATGCCGGTCAAATTCGATTTCTGGAGAAACGTCGAACCAAATGGGCAGAATCCAGATTTCAAAAAGTTATTTATACCTTTGTTATTTTTTAATCCTCTAAAACTCTTTATTTCCATTAACTCACAATGGGTTAATGGTACCTTCATTTCATTTCCATTTGATAAATTGTTGATCTCCGTAAGCCGCTCATTAATCCTCTATGTTGGCCACATTCAAATGTCATGTAAATCACAGTTTTGATGGTCATGTTGAGCCCCCCACCTCCTTCTCTGTTATTGTATATTATGGTTAATGTTCTGAACCAACAACAACATCGAAGCAACTTATCAGACTCCATATTTGTTGAGAAGGCTTAGTCCAATGCGTTGCATTTCTTTATGGCCAGGTTACAAAACGTAACGTATTTCATTTTCATTTCTGTCTGGTTTCCTTATTGTCTAAAAGTAGGGTTTGGTTGCCTCTTCTGCTTAGATTTTCCTAGATTTTACGATAGAAAAATAAATACTGTGGAGGCATGACTTTGCCGACGAACCCAAGCAAACAACACAACGTCATAGTTATTAAATTGTGGCTCCACATGAATGCCGACTTTAGGCCATTGTCGTTGTTTTCTATTCTAGCCAAACAAGAAAATAGATATTCTCGTTGGCGGTGTTGTTGTTGTTGTTGCATTATGAGAAGGATGGGGAGATGCGTGGAGGACGACGACAGCCACGAGTAGATTCAATGCATTACATAAGCACTTTTCAAAAGACGGATAAAAGTACAGTCTAGAAGTTGGTGTGTTTACTATTTTGTAAGGCGGATACCAGTTTTTCATGCCACCAAGATAGAGAAAAAAAGGAAAACTTGTTCTGAAAAGTTTCAGATTTTCCTTCGTTCTTGTTGTGGTGCACTGACCCTCTCCATATCAAAACATCCCCACTCACTATTTCAACGCTCAAAATAAAGGAAACGAAGGGGTTCTAACTACGCTTTAATAGATGTTCGACACAAACAACAACTCCTTTGTCTATTGATCAGGAAGACATTGAATTGAAAATAAACGACAAAATAAATATTATTTGATACCAGCAGCATTCGCTTCAATATCTATTGTGTCCTCTGAACGAATTATTTGCTCCTTTGTCTAATATTTGATGTCTATTGTTTTTTTCTTATTGTGTCGATCATGTCGCGTAAGCCGATTATGTCCAGGGAAACGGAAGGAAATAAATGTTTAATTGTTGTGTGTTCAGTATGTGAAATAATTAAAAAAGGAAATATGATGTGCGTAATTTTGAGGCAACAAGTGCATTCACCTTCCTTGTTAGTTTTTGAGCAGGTTCCCACATGAAATAGTAGTAAAGATGTCATAGCTGTCAGTTGATTGTGGTGTCCACAGAATAAGACCCGTATTTATGGTTATATTTTAATTCTATTTGATGGCTATTTGTAAGTTGGAGGCATATTGATTTAAATTTTACGTGTAAGGATTAATTTTAGTACCTAATTTTTCGATTGGAAATGAAGATTTTTACCACACACATCTCATGGGAAAAATCTCAGAAAAACCATAGGAATTTTGGAGACAAATATCAGTGGAATTATCGAATATTTCCTTCATTTACGTATAACAATATCTTTATCCTCGTTGTGATTATATGAAAAATAGCATTAATGTACTTTTGAGAAATTCTCTTGATTTAATGGCTCAAATGGATATAATAATGTCCATTTAGCGATTTTAGCACTCTGGACAGGAATCCAATTTTTTGACAAATGTGCATTTCAAGAAAAGATGAAAAAACGTATAAATTCTAAAGTCCATCATCCATTGCACATCAGTTCATGTTCGAAGATGGGAAATATCGGTCTACTCCTTCTGGTACACGCTTTTATTCCCTATACTTCGGTAAACCATGAGCTGCGGGTATATATCTGTCGGCAGCAGCCACTGACACTTTCATTTGTTAAGATATATATCGTCACCACAAATGCAAACGGACGTAACTGCACTACATAGGAGAAGCAAAAAAACGTTATAAAATCTATAAAAATGGAGTATGACTGAATCAGTTACGTCCTTTTGACATGATATTTTCTGAAACAAAAGGACGTAACTACAATACAATTGTAGTACATCAAAGTGAATAACAATTATTCGATTGAGACTAAAATTTGTACAGCGTACCAAATTGAGCCCGGAGTTACGTGTTAAGTTTTGTTGAAATCGGTTCAGATTAGGCATAGCTCCCACACATATTTTAATCCGATTTTGTGTAAATGTTGCATTGAAGCCCCTATATTTTATTTGATTTTCACGAATTTTAGCATAGTGTACTGAATTGAGTCTAGAGTAATGTGCGTTAAGTTTTGTAAAAATCTGTTCAGATTTCGATACAGCTCCCATATACATTTTCGACCAATTTATGCAAATGCTTCACTAGTCATAAAATATTTCTCCGATAGCGACAGAACTTTACACAGTGTACATTTCTACCAAGTGGGGAAAAAATAACTAATTATAGCTGATTAGTTGAAAAAGAAGAAGAAAATCCTTCCAACACTGTGTTCCCCGAGGGCCAACATAAACTGCCAGGCTAGATCCCCAGACCTAAGGGCCCTGACACCGAAACCTTCGGTCATGTTCATAGCCAAAGCTATTACTAATTGAACGCCAAACAGTGCGAGATAGTCACCCATAGGTTATAGCCTCTGCCCAGCTTCATAGCCATAGCTACTACCATTAGAATGCATGCTCTCTACAGTGGAACAATGCTGAAAGAGGGTAAAAATCAAAAGTGTTCACCAACATCTTATGACATTGGTAGCCATCATGCTATCACCACTCCCAAAAATTGCTCCACACCACAAGATTAACCACTGCACGCTTCCGTAGCCGAAACTACTAAATGAAGATGAAGAAGAGATGCAAAACCAACACCTCTCGATGTCAATTTTCACAACGTCTCCCATCCCCACACTACTAGTTTCGATACATTATCCGGGAAATAAGTTGAAACATTGTTGAATGTGATGGAGAACACTTCACAGATTTAGAGAATATTTAGGTGTTCCACGAAACCTTGTTGGACTGCTAAAGGAAATTGCGGCAGTAACCCAGCTTTGTCAATTGTATTGGACATTCCGCAAATGCATAAAAATCTGTGTTTTAAGGCTTGTAAAGTTTAGTGAGACAGACACAAGCCATTTGATCATCTATAATGTCGTCTATTCCTTCAAATACATAAACAATTTATTGCTGAGAAGTATCCAAAACTGGTGACTGTGTTGATGTGGTTTGTGGTCCTTCGAGGTAATTGAACCTTGTGTAGATGGATCAAGATTTACTAAGGTGACGCACAAGCAACAAAACCATTGTTCTTTTATGAAAAAGTCTCCTGTTTAAATCGGAGTACCTTCAATATACCTGTGGTTTCTATACAGACCTGTCGCATCAGCTGTGGTCTCTGTACAGTTTCAATCGACCTCTACCCAGACCAATTGCTCTTTATATAGGCCCGTGGTCTTACAAACTAGGTGTAAGGGGATGTATCTTTAAAAATCCAATTGAAAATGAATTTGCGGTTCTGAAATGAACCACAAATAACAAAAGACACATTGGTGAAATATGGAATTCTATCATACCAAATGACTGGAAATATTAACAAATTCGATGAATAATAGAATAAATGCATTAATTAATGGAAAATGCGATGTGTCATTCAATGCTAAATTAAGTTTATTAATGTCGTACAAACATTCTACGGTAAAAAATAAAAACATTTATTTTTAAGTATCTCAGTTGTTATTAGTTTTTTTTAGTGTGGAAAGTATGGCATTGTCCGCAAAGAGATAAAGATAGGAAGACTATAGTTTCGGATCGCCCCACTGATCCTCATCAGTTACCTTCATTTTTTGTTGCGGCATTATCTCCATATTAAAATAATTTAGTAAATTTTAAACTCACCACAATTGTCCATTTTTGTGGGAGAGATTTAATACTGAAGTTTTTGTATTTAGGATGGGGTACGACTGGGGTACCTTTAGTGGTTAGGGTATTACTTTATTGCCATTCTCGGATCCAAAAAAAAAAACAACATTTTTTTTTGTGAAAATTTAAATGTAAGACAGGTTTTTACCGATTATATTTATCCAAGTTCACAAGATAGCTATGTGCGTCTAGAGTATCGTGGAACCGATTACCCAATAAAATGTGGTTATTGTTTTAAAATTCAGCAATGTTTTTAATCTGATAACCATAAAATGGTATTACTATAATAATTTTTTTCTTACAGCTTCATATTAATTTTTAGAAGAATGGAAATCTTTCCAAAAAATAGAATTTTCCCACAACAATCTTCTACTTGCATCGGCAAGTTAATCAACAGATAATTACAACTATCACTAATTTAGAACAAAAGGGTTAAACAGTTGTTCGTACGAATCAAAGTAAAACCATAGAATTCTCTCACAATGAACTGAATTTTCAATATGAGAAAATATCCGATAAATTGGTTGGAATATTATTTTAGGCCTAATAACAATCTAGCCAAGTCTATAATTAAATGCCACTCTTACAGCAATTATGAGAACACAAATAGAAAACCAGAAGTTGAATTAATATCACGAATGTCCACACAATTGTAAGTCCCAAGAAAACGAAAAACGTAGCTGACAGGAAGGGAAACGAAAAAGAAAAATAAGGGATCCCTGCCCACGAAAGACGGACACACACAAATTAAGAACAAAAACCGTGAGAATAAGTTAACATTTTGGTGCTATACCCGTTTTGTTTCTTTCTTACAATGCTTGGCCGGCCATCGCCTTAGTACCATTTCTTGTGATCATTGTTGATTTGGTATTCCAATAACGTGGATTTATATCCTTTAATTTTTGTTGGCTTTTCTAAAAGAAAATTGAACTGGTTTTCCAGGGGATTCTTTCTTGGTATTTCAAATGAAGTCCCCTGCAATGGAAAGAATATTTTATGAAAATAAAAATATATTTTTTTTTACACCACAACTCATTAAAATTTCTTGGATTTTCTTTTATTTTGTTTGACAATCGAAATCTCGGATAGACAAAAATAAGAAAACAAATAGAACCAAGAGTTCAATAACACGGTAAAATTGAAGGGTCACAACCACTTGTTATATAGAAGAAAAATAAAAGAAGAACAACACAAAGTGAATTGATAGAGGGACCTCCTCTAAGGATCATTGAATGAGGTTTCTCTCCCCCCACCATTCCTCTTTTTTGGGATAATTAAATTGTAGACATGGCTTGGAAAAACACACACACACGCGTACAAACTCATTTGGTGAGATAACAAGAAAGGGTTTCTTCACACTCCTTAAAAACCAGTTTCTCCTTTCTTGGTTGGATACCATGATGTGGCATTTTGAAAAGTGCTTGAGAGACATCGCGACCCACTGAGAAAAGATCATATATTTCTTTAATCAAAATTCGATTTTGATTGTAATACCTTCTTGATTTTTGTTGTTTTTTATGGCGACAAAGACAACAAAAATAAGTGAGGATAAGTGCTAAAGCAACAACAATTATTCCTTTTTAGAACTCCTTACAAAAACAATCGAATTCCACTTTGGGAAAATACAATCAAACACTTGTTGAAATAAAATGAAAAACCCCCCGCTCAGAAGCCTCCTCTGGCACTCAGCCACATCATTGTTTGTGTTAGAAGCAAGTAATCGACAACCAAGAAAAAAGACTGGGCGGCACACCGTCATACACATTAAAGGTACTCCTCTCTCTATCCCTCCATCATGCATTAGTCAAGTGCATCCTGGCGCGCATGCTCCTCGGCATTCTAATAAGGTAAAGGGAATCGAGTCCCAAATCCCAAAAAATCCATAATAAAAGGAATTGCTTTGCGCGCCACGAAATACGCCACATCATCTTCAATTCCAGTTATTACCAAACGATTTATCAATCACAGTAGCGCTCACAAAAAAGATCCAAACGAATGCAAAGAAGAAAATATTGTTGGGTGCAATTCCTTGAATTTGTGATTAGAGTCATTCAAGAAAATTAACTTCTTTCACTTGAGAGTGGATTCCATTCCTTTTTTTTTGTATTTTTGTCTACTTGGGGATTTGATTATGGGTTCGAAGTTAAAATTTCCAATAAAACTTCTGTATGGGGGGAATCGTTTTTTTTTCATAGTCTTCATAAAAAATTATTGATGAGTTGTTAAATTTAATTTCTAAACACATAATCTAGCATGGGAAAGTCATAAAGTATTGGGGGATAAGCCCATAATTTGGAAAAAAATTATAATTTTCGGTTTTTATTAGTTGATGGACATGTGTGTCTAATTAATTTTTGTTAACTACTCCTTAAAATTTTTTCAACTAATGTGTCCTGTCACACCGTGATATGGCTATTTACTCTCCACTATGTATAAAACTATATAAAATATTACTTAGCTGTGACAGAGCGCTTCTTCCATAAGCCGAGCTTAAAAAAGATTTCCAAGCGCGTCGGTCTTGTGCGCATCTCATCCAATTTATTGAAAGTATTGAAGGGCTCCGAGAGGTCCTTTCCGACTTTAACTGATTACTTTGTGGCACTTAAAGTTATCCTGCATAGCAGTATTAAGTTTGCAGAAATGCCGAACGCAGATATGGCTTTAAACACCTCTGAAAGGATAGTGCTGTCGGATGCGGTGTTATAGTCGACGAATAGGTGGGGTAGAATGTGTCGATGCGATTTTCGTGGGTCTTTTCCAGGATCTGGCGTAGAATGAAAATCTGGTCAATGGTGGATTTGGCAGGTCTGAAGCTGCATTGGTATGCTCCAATAATGTCATTGACCATTGACTTCAGTCGTTCTCAAACCATGCTGGATAGCACTTTATATGCGATGGAAATGAGACTAATTTCTATATAGTTGGCAAATATCGTTTTGTCTCCTTTTTTGTGTACGGGGCACAGGAAGCTGAGTTTCCAATCATTGATATACATTCCTCTAGCTAAATTGGACTAATCAATTGGTACATGTCTTGACCAGCACCTAACCACCGGTCTTGAATATTTCGGCTGGTAATCCATCGGCACCCGCTGCTTTATTGTTCTTCAGCCGATTAATTGCTACTCTGACCTCATCTTGGCCGTCATCTCTTATTCTCTCTCGCAATGCGTGTTGCAGAGTTGATCTATACGCTGCGTTTTTCATCATAGAAGCATTACGACACTCCTGATCGTATCATGGGTCTTTGGTATCCAATTGTTGCTGTTTGGTCCATTGTGCTTCTATATTATTATCGGGACATGGAGTGCTTTCGTCAAACAGGTGGGTAAGTTGAGCCGAGTAGGCTTCTGCTATCTGTTGTTTTTGCAGTTTTTCGACGCCGAGTTTCCGTGTTGTGTTATATCGCACCTTTGCTGCTACATTAAGACGAGTGTGGACCTTGGCTGAGACAAGGTAAAGGTCCGAATCGATATTCGCTCTCCAGATCGGTCGAACGTCTGAAACACTGGATGAATGGATTCCGTCTACCACAACATGTTCAATTTGATTTCTCTTTGTTTTATCGGGAGACAAGACATTGTGCATATCGAGATGCTTGAATATGGTGCTACTAACTATCATGTTTTTTGCTGCGGCGTAGTCAATCAACCTAATGCCGTTGTCTCATGTTTCTTCGAACAAAGATATTTTCCCTTCCGATCTTTGCATTAAAAACTTCCAGCTGAATTTAAATGACATGGCCACGGCATCAGTCATATGGTGTATCTGGGCGCTCTTCAAATATGTTTTTGGTCTGTTCATCCTTGCCGAATCGTGATGAATCGTCTGATTTACTTACACCGGTCCCTTTCCATCGAATTTCCTGTAAGGCAATAATATCGGCTTTGAGTACAACGACCGGGTTCTGTATAATGTGCGCACATTCCAAATGCAGATTCGCAGATCGTGGTCCTTTATACGTTTGCAGGGGCCGTGAACATTAGGTGGTTTTTCTTTTTCCTTGCTTTTTTATAGTAGGAGGAATAATATTTTTCAGAGGCTCTATTGACTAAAGATAAGTCATAACTAACAATTAACAGTGACCTGCAAAAATAAACATTACATAAAATGGACTTGATCCCATTTTTCTTTCTGGATTCTCTTTTATTACTCTTCAATTTCTTCTAAATAATTTTTCATTCCCTTTGTTGCATATTGTTGTTATTTAATTCCATATGAATTATAAAGCCGAAATTTACAATATGATTCAAAATGCATGTTTTTCAACTGATAGATCGGATCTGGTATTTATTTAGCTTTCGATTATTGTTGGTCCGAAGTTGCTGTTATTTATTTTAAATAATATTTAATAGGCAAATATTTGTTTTTGATTTAATATGAATTCAATAGAGCCATACGCCGCAAAATATAATCAACCAAATATAATAAAACCACTTGTCTAAAAACTAAGAAAGTCAGTTATTCCCAAACGACCTATAATGTTCTACGTTAAAGCAAACTCAGTAATTTTGCAGATCTGTGCAGTCATTATCTGCAGTATTTTTCTACCAGTAAGGGCTATAATACCGGGAAATCAAAATGCCAGTATAACCATTGATCAAGCCCCCTATATTGTTCAAATCAGAGAACGTAATGACAAGCATGCGTGCGGTGGAACTCTAATAGCCCCACAATTTGTGGTAACGGCGGCTCATTGTTTTGAAAAATACGGCATTGGCCATTTTAAAGTCGTTGCTGGGACCACAACTACAAAAGAACAAAATGTTGTTGTGAATATCAAACGTCTGTTCATACATCCCCTCTATGAGACTGGATATGCAAATTATGATGTTGCTGTTTTGAAATTAAATCGTCCAATATTTGGTGAAAATGTTGATGCCATCGAACTGTGTGATGAGGATACCGATTTCGAGGAAGGTGATATGCTGCAAATTTCTGGTTGGGGTAAACAAGTTGATGATGATTTGGCACCATCTTCTGAAACATTGCAGAGTGTGTCTATACCTATTCTATCGGATGTAAAATGTGCTGCCATTTATGATGAAGAAGAATCCGACGTGGAGAAAATTTCCGATGAAATGTTATGTGCCCATGGTGCGAATGGTGAGGATGCCTGCCAGGGTGATTCAGGTGGTCCAGCGGTTTTCAATGGTCAATTGTGTGCTGTGATTTCATGGGGCCGTGGTTGTGGTAGTTTGGAATATCCTGGTGTCTATGTTCGAATTGATCCTGTTCGTGATTTTATTGAAGACTGTTTGAGAAAATAAAATATAAATATTCCATTTTCAGGTTTTAATTGTTTGTTTTATTTTTATATTGACAATTTTGAATTCTATAAATCCTGAACATAAATAAAGCCCATCATAAGTGTCATGATCCATCTCCGGTTTAATACGGCATAATGCCTTTCAGAAGTAATTGTATTTTTGATTTCGAAATAAACGCCGAAGTTTCATAACCTCAAAAATTCTTCCTCAAGAACAGATTCTCTCCCTCTATGAAACATTTCCTTCGTCTTATCTATTGGGACTTTCTTCAGATTGCCTATAATCTGAAGGCCCATATAAAGATCATTCGTACATAAACACTCTCCCCAGATCGACTATAAAGTCTTTAAGGATTCCCTGCTTCAAATCTTCTTTGAAAGCCTCCCTGTTTCGGGACGATTATGACAGACTGATACTAATGACCAGCTTGTCTGTGAAAGACTCCCTGATTCAGGCCTATGAAGAAGTTCCTTCCGCTAGTCTATGAAAGACTCTTCAACTTGTCTATGAAAGACCACCTTCAGCTCTTTTATGAGAAACTCCCTTCAGATCATCTCTGAAAAACTCCCATCAGCTCATCTCTGAAAGACTCCCTTCAGTTCGCCTATGAAAGACTCCCTTCAGCTCGCCTATGAAAGACTTCCTTCAACTCGTCTATGAAAGACTCCCTTAAGCTCCCCTATGAACTACACACTTCAGCTTATCTCTGAAAGATTCGCTTTGGCTGGTCTATGGAAGACTCCAAGCTTCAGCTCGTCTATGAAAGACTCCCTGCTTCAGGTCGTCTATAATAAGTCTCCCTGCTTTGGAGCGTCTATAAAATACTTCATTCAGATTGTAAAGACTCATTCCAGTTCATCTCTAAAGACACGTCTCAGCTCGTCTCTAAAGAACTTAGGTCGTCCTTCCTTGCTTCGTCTATGAAAGACTCCCTTCGTCCCGTCCATGAAAGACTCCCCGCAGCTCGTCGTTAAAAACTCCCTTCGCCCCCTCTTTCACAAGATTCTTGCTTCTCCTCTCCTTCTCTTCGTCCGAAGGAGATGTTAGGAATTACTTCTTACCTCCTTTTTTGATAATTTAGAAATTAATTTAATTACCAAAGAATCTGTGTGTCTTTATTTTTTATTTATTTTCATCTCCTCCTCTACTCTCTCATACAATCTTCAATAAAGTCGCGTACAACATCAATACTGGTATAAAGACCAGGATATTCAGCACGGCCACAACCCATACCCCACGACACCACGGCACACAATTCACCACCATAAACTCCCGGACCACCTGAGTCACCACGACAAGAATCCCTTTTACCTCCATCATAGGCACAGACAACAGAATCCGAGATTTTTACCGAAACTTTTTTATACATTTTCAAACATTCCTGCTTATCCAGAATGGGCATAAAATCGTCCGCAATTCATCAGAAGAAAATCCTTTCTCCTGTGTACGACCCCAACCAGAAACTTGAATAATATCACCGGCCTTTAACGCTCCGGAACACAACTCGATAGGTCGGATATTTTTGCCCACCATATCTTTGTCTAATTTGAGAACAGCTATATCACGATCTTTGTTCAACATGCGATAGCCAGGATGTATAAAACCTTTGACAACTTTACGACGTACTCCCGGTTCATCGACGGTGCTGGCACCACCAACGACAATAAATTCTTCAGGTTTCATCTTGTCCATGCAGTGAGCTGCCGTTACGACATAACGTTTAGCTATCAAGGTACTGCCACACACAGTTATATCTCGCTGGGTCCTCAATTGCATGGTGTAGGGAGCGTAGGCAATGTTTATTACATCTCCGTTGATAATACGGGAATCTTGAGCCACAGTCAAGGCTGCAATGCAGCTACACATCATAAAGATTCGCAACATTTTTGCAAATTATGATATGTGAATACCTTGCTGAGGTTTATATAGGATATAACCACACATTAGGTACATACAGGGTTTTCCCGATATTTCCAAACACTTGAACAATTATTTGTTTATGCATGATATTAAATAACTTTTGTTTTTTATTTCAAAATATCATAAACAAATCAACTTTCGAAATCGAGACAAAAATTGATAAAAACTTTGTATATAGTACTTCATAAATTGGACTGTAAGGAAACCCTTCAATTCTTCTTTGAAAGACTCCATTCAGTCTATTATAGATTATCTTGAAATAGTTTCCTTCAGTTCGAATGTGATATGTTTCCTACAACTCGTCTACAAAAGACTACTCTCAGTTCGTCTATAAAATACTCCCTTCAGCTCTTCTATGAAAGACTCCCATCAGCTCGTCTATGAAAAACTCCCTTCAGCTCGTCTATGAAAGACTCCCTTCAGCTCGTCTATGAAAGACTCCCTTCAGCTCGTCTACAAAAGACTCCCTTCAGCTCGTCTATGAAAAACTCCCTTCAGCTCGTCTATGAAAGACTCCCTTCAGCTCGTCTATGAAAGACTCCCTTCAGCTCGTCTATGAAAGACTCCCTTCAGCTCGTCTATGAAAGACTCCCTTCAGCTCGTCTATGAAAGACTCCCTTCAGCTCGTCTATGAAAGACTCCCTTCAGCTCGTCTATGAAAGACTCCCTTCAGCTCGTCTATGAAAGACTCCCTTCAGCTCGTCTATGAAAGACTCCCTTCAGCTCGTCTATGAAAGACTCCCTTCAGCTCGTCTATGAAAGACTCCCTTCAGCTCGTCTATGAAAGACTCCCTTCAGCTCGTCTATGAAAGACTCCCTTCAGCTCGTCTATGAAAGACTCCTTTCAGCTCGTCTATGAAAGACTCCCTTCAGCTTGTCTATGAAAGACTCCCTTCAGCTCGTCTATGAAAGACTCCCATCAGCTCCTCTATAAAGTCTCATTTCAGCTCCTCTATAAAGTCTCATTTCAGCTCGTCTATGAAAGACTCCCTTCAGCTCCTCTATAAAGTCTCACTTCAGCTCGTGTAGGAAAGACTCCCTTCAGTTATGAAAGACGCCCTTCAGCTCGTCTACAAAGACTCCCTACTTCAGCCGGCCTACAAATACTTTAATTCAAATCGTCTAAAATTACTATTTTCATTTAGTCAAAAACTACTCATCTCAGCTTGACTCTTCAGTCAATCTATGAAAGACTCCCCTTAAAACAGCCAGTCTATGAAAAACTCAGCTCTTCTATGAAAGGTATTTTTCAGTCCGTCCATTAAAGCCTCCCTTCAGTTCGTCCAAAAAGTCTCTCTTCAGTTCATCTACAATGACTCCTCTCAGTTTGACTCCTTTCGGCTCGTCGAAATAAGATTCTATTCAGCTCGTCTATGAACCTCTTTATCACCCAATACACACACATTGGGACTTGTGATGTTATTGCAAAATGTTGAAAACAATTCACAAAGAAGTCAGTTTTTTTGTATTATCTTCAACTTTAATTGTTGGATTCAAATTTATTTTTATTTGCACAAGTGTCAACTTCAAATTGTTTTTTATTTCAAATTCTAATAAATACCCAACATATGAAAACATAAACATTAGTTGCGACTCTAACAAACCCCTGCAAAATGTTAACACAAATATTAGAAATATTTTCAATTTTGCTGTTGGTCATTGTGGCAACAGTTTCCGCACAATCCCGCATATTGGGTGGTGAGGAAATAACCGTTGATAAGGCCCCATATATTGTACAACTGCGTCATAGCAAAGATGGTTTCTTTTGTGGTGGAGCATTGATAACATCCCGACATGTGGTCACTGCAGCCCACTGCCTAGAGGGATATGCCCTGGCAGATATAACAGTGGTTGCTGGAGCCACATCTCTCACAGATGAAGGTGTGCAAAGCCAAGTTGAAGATGGTTTCATGCCAGCCGAATATGATGTCGATACCATTGATATGGATGTGGCCGTTCTCAAACTGACTTCCGAACTCCGGGGAAGAGCGATTAAACCAATAGCCCTCTGTAGCGAACCATTAGAACCTGGTAATCTTTTACAAATTTCCGGATGGGGTCGTGTTACAGAACAAGGTGAAATATCAAAGAATTTACGCACTGTACGTGTACCGTTGTTGCCTCGTGCAGAATGTGTACTGCGTTATAAACGCCTTGGGGAAAATCTCACCAATTCAATGATGTGTGCCTATGACGACAATAAGGATGCTTGTACTTCAGATTCTGGTGGACCGGCCGTTTTTGCAGGAGAACTATGTG
The DNA here is from genome assembly GCF_032173495.1 of Musca vetustissima. Classification (NCBI taxonomy): domain Eukaryota; kingdom Metazoa; phylum Arthropoda; class Insecta; order Diptera; family Muscidae; genus Musca; species Musca vetustissima. Next base: position 25,765 of record NW_026883963.1, read on the forward strand.
GTATTGTGTCGTGGAGTTTAGGTTGTGGTCATCGTCAGGCTCCAGGAATTTATACAGATATTAATGAGGTTAAATGGTTTATTGAACAGGTTATTGAATCTTAAGGCAAGATTTCGAATCTAAAATAATAAAAATTTACAACAATTGATTAAAAATAAAAAAGGCTTTGTATTAGAAATAGCCTATGCAAATGTTGTGTTAATCGGAGTAACATAGGTTTTGTGATGCCATAATCACATCATATTGGACGAAATTATATGTGAAACCTCGACACTAAATTGTCTAAAACATATTGGGCCCCAAGACTCTTCAGGTTTAAAACCGATAAAACCGAAACCGATGCTTGGAATAATTTTAATAAAAACCCACGAATAAGAAGGGCTTGTGGAAAAATATTTAGAAAAAATCCAGGCATGTATAACTATTGAAAAATATTTAAAAAAATCCAGGATTGTCGAGATGTAAAGTTTGTGTAAAGGTAGCTGAATAACATAAAAAACAAGTGAACGGAGCAGTAAATCGTACGTGGTGGCCGACCATATGAATACCCTACACAACTTCCTCTAAGCTGCAAGTTTTTATGGATCTATATTCCGTGCCTACATAATATTTCAACAGCTCCTCCTCCTTTGATCCATTTCATTCCCTTAATATTAACCGATCATTACAAAAAACAATAGGAGTCTTCTTTAGCCTGAACCCGTCGTGGCGTTAGGTTCATATCTGTGACTTGTATCGTGTTTACAAATAATAATGGAACGACTCACTCAGTCGAGATAAGACGGTCGTTATAATAAAATTTGGGTCTAGGACCAATATTACAAACTTACAATATTTTTTGTACGGTATAAAAATCGACGCTCTGAAAGGACGTTGGATAGATTATTTATAAAAATCCACGTTTTGATGATCCTATATATATAAAAAATTATCTTTGGTAAGGGTCATGAAAAAATATTTAAAAAAGGTATGGCATTGTCCGACAAGTGGTAAGGTAGGGAAGACTTTAGTTCCCGTATCGCCACTGATCCACATCAGTTCCCTTAATTTGTTGTTGGCATATTCTCCTTAGAAGCTATTTATGCTGAAACCATATTTATTAAAAACCACACTGAATTTTTAAGTCGACGGTTTCATCAAAGTTTGTTGAAAATTTGTTGAAAAATATATTTGGAACATTTTTACACTTTTTAGACCTTCTCAAAAAGAAACTGTGTCTAATTTGTCCAATATCTTAAATTTGCCCCGTTCTTTTCATACTTGGTGACCTTTTTATGAGGAAGTTAGTATCGGCATTTTACAAAATGAAATTCTAATTTTCCAATGAAGTGCCTTTAAAACATCTACCGCTCTTGCCAAAAAATAATTTGCAAATACTTTTCGGAACACTGTAGGTGGTAATAATGTCAACATACCAACAAAGTGCATAGTTGTCGTCATACATAATCACGTACTATGACGATAGTAGAGAGTGAGTTACACAATGAAAGGACTTCGAACAATGAATGAATGGATTTGTTTCCCTGCTTTCCTTATTGAACGAACCCAAAACAAAAAATGTGTTTGTCTGTGATTTTTGCCGCCCTCAATATATTCCACATTCCATGCGAAGGAGAGTAACGCGCCCATGAAAATATATGCAACTTGTTGTTTACATCCAATCGAACAATGGAGTACTTAGGAATTTTGCGGAAGTCCTTTTTGAAGGCATTGTTCCGGCTGACAGTGGCGGCGGCGGCAAGACTCCTTCATTCATTGATAACTTGTTAAACTATTACAGGTTTGCACTTGAAATCTCAATTTCAATTAAGGAGAATTTCTGGCGAAAAATATCACCAAGAAGAGTAAACTCACACGCACAAATATATAGTAGGGCAGGGTAAAGAGAAGGAGCCAAGGATCTGTGTTCCTTCGTGTCGGCCGGTATGATAAGCACAATGTTGCAGACAGGGCGAAGAAAGAAAGGCCAGACCACCTAAGTAAATGTCTACGGTTACATTATTGGGAATTTTGCGGCATAATCTATAGTTCGAACTCTCCATCTCACTCTGTGTGTTTTCGAATATTCTCAAAGAGCGATTATCACTTGCTTTAAACGACTTATAGAGTGTAAGTTCCTTTGATCCTGATTATATTCTTTCTTCTTTTTTGGCGAAAAAATACTAATGAATGATGTTGAGATTTTTATTCCCATAACGGTCGTTGGTCCTTGTTGTGGAATGGAGGAATGGTATTTTGCGTAATATGATGCTAAGGATTTTTGTATTCACAACACACAACAAAAGGACACGGATTTATATACTTGTTTGCAAAAACACGTTCGAACGCAGGCACACACACATCAAGTGCTGTATTATCAAACAATATTCCAATAATAGCAACAAATTTTATATTTTGTAAGGATAATCACACACACATTATACAAAGAAGAGAATAAAGGCGAACAAGGACCTGTTTATGTTCATGGCCCATTCATAAATTGTTTGGCCGTCAATTCTTTGGAATAAGGCTCCACAGAACTGAACGAATGAATGAATGAAGGTTCTATCCTTCATGTGAGTGTGTCCTTTTGTTATGACTGTGTTATAAAATTGTTAAACAAGAAAAGGTAGAACGTTTTTTATTACAACTTAAGATTGTATTTTCGCCAAAACAAACTCAAACTCCAGAAAAACCTCAAGTGTTTACTTCCACACAGTCCTAAAATACAGGATATTATTTGGCGGGATTTTTAGTTTAGTTCCGTAAGGTAGTTCTTCACACGTTTTTGTGGAAAAATAATTCGTTGAATTTTGATCGGCAACCTTTAAACGATTCCATCAATGCAGTTTTGGCGCCCCGCACTTCAACACGTCTGTCCATCATTCCTGCGTTTGCAGCGAAATTCCAATGGATTTTGCCATACAATTTTTTTTGAGGAATTTTCTTCCAAATAATCTTTGGCGAGTTGGGGACGTGAGAAAAATTATGAAATTCCTGTTTATGGGAAAATGAACCTGCACAAGGAGGAAAACTAAATTCTTACGAAAAATAATTTTGATTTATTTGAGGTTTTTTCTTCCTTTCTTTCTTAATCTGATATCAGACAGGACATTCATTACATGTAATTGAATTAATTTGCAATTAAAGATTATCTTACTTAAATTGTGTATTAGAAGAAACATCAATTGGAGGTTTGGTAAAGGACTACCGTTGGGTGTGAATGAACAAGATAAACCTTGCGGACAAAAACACTTGTCAGCATCCTTGGAAAAATTATCTGTTGTACGTGATGTGAATTTCCTTTGGGTGTTTAAAGGAATTGTAAGTAAGACAAATATTTTTCAAGGATAACGGTTAAATTGGGTGAGGAATATAGATGACCAGCAAAATTACCCTGGTCAGTAAGTGATGGAGTTACAAAATTATTAGTAGAAGTGTTTTTTTTTTTTTTTTGCAATTTCAGACATACAAACAAAATACTTTACAACTTTATATAGTTCACATTTCTACTTTCAAAAATCTAACTCAAATTCGAAGAATCGATTCTATAATAATAAAATTAAATAAATATTGGGAAAATATCTTATCCCGATATTGGAGAATTTGCAACATTTTTAGGATATTTTTTAACAAAAATTTTTGTGGATTATTATTCAACTTGGTCCATCCACTTAATTCGTTCTTCTTTACACATATACTCGAATTTTAGTCTTTTCAAAAATGTGAAATCAAAACGTTCGTAGTATATCGGATAATATCCATGATATCTAGTCTAGTCTGATTGGACATTATAAAGGGCTTATTTTCTTCACTATTATAAATTTTTATTACTATTATTTTTTAATATATAACTTTTCAGAGTAAAAAATCAGATTTTTCGTTTTTCAAAAAAAATGATTTCTAAAGTTATTTTAACACCAATGAAACTGTTTTAAAATTGTATGTGTTTGTTAATAAACCAGTGAGCGGAGCAGTATAGTCGGGTGAGGCTGACAATATTATACCCTACACAACTGCTACGGTACGTTCTGCGGATCTATATTATGAGCCTGGGCAATATTTCGCGACATTTGCACCCTCTTGGCCGATTAGAGGTCAACAGCTACTCTTTCCCACCGTGGCATATTTTCCAAATATTGTTTCTTTAATTTCATGGCGATTTAACCGGCTCAATTTTGGTCGATTCTTATCAAAACAGCTCCTCTTGGCCGATTAGAGGTCTTTCCCACCCTGGCATATTTTCCAAATATTGTTTTCCCGCAATTTCTTTAATTTCAGGGTGATTTAACCGGCTCAATTTTGGTCGATTCTTATCAAAACAGCCCTTCTAATTGGTTGGCAAAAATTTCCTACCCGTGGAAAATTGTGGCCTCTAGAGCGACTTGAAGACCAGACAAACATAATGCTTTCGATCCATTTCATCCTCGAAATATAATCTGATCATCATCAAGCTCTTCTATAAGAAGACCTCCAGCTCTTCTATAAGAAGACCTCAAGCTCTTCTATAAGAAGACCTCAAGCTCTTCTATAAGAAGACCTCAAGCTCTTCTATAAGAAGACCTCAAGCTCTTCTATAAGAAGACCTCAAGCTCCTCTATAAGAAGACCTCAATCTCTTCTATAAGAAGACCTCAAGCTCTTCTATAAGAAGACCTCAAGCTCTTCTATAAGAAGACCTCCAGCTCTTCTATAAGAAGACCTCCAGCTCTTCTATAAGAAGACCTCCAGCTCTTCTATAAGAAGACCTCCAGCTCTTCTATAAGAAGACCTCAAGCTCTTCTATAAGAAGACCTCAAGCTCTTCTATAAGAAGACCTCCAGTTCTTCTATATGAAGACCTCCAGCTCTTCTATATGAAAACCTCCAGCTCTTCTATATGAAGACCTCCAGCTCTTCTATAAGAAGACCTCAAGCTCTTCTATAAGAAGACCTCAAGCTCTTCTATAAGAAGACCTCAAGCTCTTCTATAAGAAGACCTCAAGCTCTTCTATAAGAAGACCTCAAGCTCTTCTATAAGAAGACCTCAAGCTCCTCTATAAGAAGACCTCAATCTCTTCTATAAGAAGACCTCAAGCTCTTCTATAAGAAGACCTCAAGCTCTTCTATAAGAAGACCTCCAGCTCTTCTATAAGAAGACCTCCAGCTCTTCTATAAGAAGACCTCCAGCTCTTCTATAAGAAGACCTCCAGCTCTTCTATAAGAAGACCTCCAGCTCTTCTATAAGAAGACCTCCAGCTCTTCTATAAGAAGACCTCAAGCTCTTCTATAAGAAGACCTCAAGCTCTTCTATAAGAAGACCTCCAGTTCTTCTATATGAAGACCTCCAGCTCTTCTATATGAAAACCTCCAGCTCTTCTATAAGAAGACCTCAAGCTCTTCTATAAGAAGACCTCAAGCTCTTCTATAAGAAGACCTCAAGCTCTTCTATAAGAAGACCTCAAGCTCTTCTATAAGAAGACCTCAAGCTCTTCTATAAGAAGACCTCAAGCTCTTCTATAAGAAGACCTCAAGCTCTTCTATATGAAAACCTCCAGCTCTTCTATATGAAGACCTGCAGCTCTTCTATATGCAGACCTGCAGCTCTTCTATATGAAGACCTCCAGCTCTTCTATAAGAAGACATCAAGCTCTTCTATAAGAAGACCTCAAGCTCTTCTATAAGAAGACCTCAAGCTCTTCTATAAGAAGACCTCAAGCTCTTCTATAAGAAGACCTCAAGCTCTTCTATAAGAAGACCTCAAGCTCTTCTATAAGAAGACCTCAAGCTCTTCTATAAGAAGACCTCAAGCTCTTCTATAAGAAGACCTCAAGCTCTTCTATAAGAAGACCTCAAGCTCTTCTATAAGAAGACCTCAAGCTCTTCTATAAGAAGACCTCAAGCTCTTCTATAAGAAGACCTCAAGCTCTTCTATAAGAAGACCTCCAGCTCTTCTATAACAAGACCTCCAGCTCTTCTATAACAAGACCTCCAGCTCTTCTATAAGAAGATATCCAGCTCTTCTATAAGAAGACCTCTTCTATAAGAAGACCTCCAGCTCTTCTATAAGAAGACCTCTTCTATAAGAAGACCTCAAGCTCTTCTATAAGAAGACCTCAAGTTCTTCTATAAGAAGACCTCAAGCTCTTCTATAAGAAGACATCAAGCTCTTCTATAAGAAGACATCAAGCTCTTCTATAAGAAGACCTCAAGCTCTTCTATAAGAAGACATTATGCTCTTATATAAGAAGACCTCCAGCTCATCGGCTTATTCCATGGTCAGACACCTTTATCCGTGTAAAATTTACTGATGATCGGGCCTCTGGAACGACCAAAACAAAAGAAAAAAAGGTCCATTTGAACCCCTAAATATTACAAAAACAAAAAGGGGCATTCCTTGGCCAGAACCCGTTCTACATTCTCAGCTATTCGAGATCGGTATATTATAAGTCTTGGACCAATATTTCCTGGAGTTAAAATTTCTTTTAATACCATACATATGGGTTCCCCCTGAAGGTAGATATGCTTCCACTCACATGGCACCATTAAAATGTTCAAGGACTGATCAATTACAGAACAGAAAAAAACATGACCATACTTTGTATGCCCTCTAACATGATTCTGACATTTGCAGAAGATTTTTTATCCTCTTAGAGATATTTACGTCGGAAAATTCTACTAGGACGTTTTACGACCAAAAAACAAAACCAAATTAAAAATTAACTCTGAATACTTTTACATTTTACTAATTTTCTCATTTACCTGGGTTGCCAAAGGAACGCCACTTGGGCTAGAAAATGTTTGTTAAATTATTCATTTTAGTAAAAGCTGATTTTTGTAAAGCTAAAGGAAAGTTTTTCGAGAAGTACACATAAAATTCAGAGAAATGCATGAATTAGTTATTCGAATCGATATTTCAAGCAAATTATGACCGCGACTGATAGACAAAAATAGGTGTGAAACCGCACAATCTAGGCTATCAATTGACCGGTGCCGAAACTGAAATAAAATGTTTATCGAATTCGCCTTTCAATAAGTCCATTGTCATACAAGTCAAACTGTTGCCTTTTGGGCAAAACAGAGTTGAATATCATCTCACGATAGCGCTCACCATTCACTGCTACGTTACGATTCAGCGATCCTTTAAAGATATAAGTTCCAATGATGTCAGCAGACCCTAAACCGCACCACACTACTGTGTACATTGATAGCGTTTGCAATGCTTCTGGCTGATGTTCAATACAAAATCGACAATTCTCCTTTTTTGCATACCAAAAAATGAGATTAGTCGCTGAAAATTTTTTTTCGATATTTAAAAAAAAAAAAAAATTATATTCGACCAACTTTCCAAAGGCCTTCTAAAGAAAGAGTAAAAAAGTGTTTGTCGGTGTTGCCGACAAATATATACCCTCAGCTCATGGTGAGGCATAATATCTATTTCTATATATAACTAATTTCGTTTTTTTTTCAGTGTACTGCTTAGTTTGTGTTTTGTGCATAACAATGGAGACCTCCAGATGCAAGAACGGCATAAATCAGATATCATGATTTTTAATTAATGATGCAGAATTGTTCTCTGTATGTTAGACTTCATGTTGTGTAAATTCTGATGAATATCTCTTTCTCACTCTGATTGAGAAGCTGTAGAAGTTCCTGTGTTCCTTGTAATGTGTGAATCGTTTGAAAACTTTAAACAATTTTTCTGCAAAATCGATATTTTTGATTTACGACGGTCTTGCAAAAAATGGCCGATATGTCCTTTATTATCGAGTATATTTTTTCTTCTTCTTCTTTAATTTAACCTTATTTTTAAAACGTAATTTCTTGTTCCCAGAGGTGTCTATTGAAGTTCCAACAATTTCTTTCCCTGTAGGCCTTCATTATAATTTATGTCCTTTCTCATGTACTTAAGTTCAAATAGGTGTTTATTCTTGTACTTACAACACTAGATTTTCTCAAAGAAGAAAAAAAATGAAACGAAAATCTATATAAAAACTAACACGAAAATTCCTTTGAATAACAAAATAAAAGTAATATTTTAATACCCAAACCAAAACTGAAGAAAAAACAAAACACCCCTTTCTCTCTCGTATGTACGTGTGATTTTGGGGTGTTATTATTCCTCCACAAAATAGTGGCCTACAAATAACGATTTCTTGCCTTAATTACTTTTCGAAACAAAACCAAAAAAAAAATGCACGAAAAAAGAACATAAATTTTCCCTACTCGGCTAAACTGTTGCATAAACATTAAAAAAGAAGAGGAGCAAAGACGACACAGGAATGTCTATGACCTATGTATAGCAATGGCAGAGCGAATGAATACTTTAAGGATAAAAACGACATTTTATTATCTCTTTCACAACAACAGAAAAAAAACATTAAAATGAAAGAAACCCTCCCAAATGATTAAAGGAAAATTACATAAACTTTTATGTGTTACAGTATTATTTTCTTTCATTTTTTTTTATCGAGTTGAGTTCCCTTTGTGTCTCATGATTGCTTTCTGGTTGAGTACAATTTTGGTTAATCTGCCTCAGTCGTTAAGCAGAAACATAAACATTTTTATGATCGTCTCGACAATGAGAAAGAAAATGCATATCTTACTTAAATAGTTCAGTTTTTTTGAATATTTTTTATATTTTCTGTTGAAGATCAGAAATTCTTTTGTTTTCTCTCTGGCCTCAATAGTTTAACCCCTTCTCGCTAATCAAGGATTCTGTAAGGATTTAATGTGTTGCAAAGTAGATTTATGCACTAGTTTGGTATTGTTTTTTTATTATTTTTACATCACCTTAGAGTGTCCTTAATCTCTCCAGCATCCAATAGTTCAAGGCAGCATGGCACAAGAGTTCATTAGATCACGCCAAAAGGTCGTAATAAGGAAGGATGCATTCATTATTTTAGATAGATTTTTATTTCAATTTTTTACAAGAACTTTATAAGCCTATTTTTTGAGGAGTACATGAATATTTTTTATGGACTAATTTTCTAAAGAATATTTTTTTCATCCTACAACACAAGGCGTGGAATTTTTAAAGAATATTTTTTCAAGCAACAACACATGGATTTTTAAAGAATATTTTTTCAAGCAACAACACAAGGCGTGGATTTTTTAAAGAATATTTTTGAAAAAGACCAAAACAAGGCGTGGATTTTTTAACGATTATTTTTTTCCAGGACCAAAACAAGGCGTGGATTTTCTAACGAATATTTTTTTCCAGGACCAAAACAAGGCGTGGATTTTCTAACGAATATTTTTTTTCCAGGACCAAAACAAAGTGTGGATTTTTTAAAGAATATTTTTTCAAGCAACAACACAAGGCGTGGATTTTTTAAAGAATATTTCTTCAAGCAACAACACAAGGCGTGGATTTTTTAAAGAATATCTTTTCAAGCAACAACACAAGGCGTGGATTTTTTTAAGAATATTTTTTCAAGCACCAGCACAAGGCGTGGATTTTTTTACGAATATTGTTATCAAGGACCAACACTTGGATTTTGTAATGAATATTTTTTTCAAGGACCAACACTTGGATTTTGTAAGGAATATTTTTTTCAAGGACCAACACAAGGCGTGGATTTTTTTACGAATATTGTTATCAAGGACAAACACTTGGATTTTTTAATGAATAGTTTTTTCAAGGACCAACACAAGAGGTGGATTTTTTCAAAGACCAACACAAGGCGTGGATCTTTTAAAGAATATTTTTTCAAGGACCAATATGAGGCGTGGATGTTTAAAAAAAAATAATTTTTCAAGGACCAACACCAATTCAATTCCATTATTAGAGCCATAGGCGTGATCTTTTCTCAAGGACTATTAGAGTCAGAGGTACATTTTTTAACAAATACTTTTTCAATAATTATTAGAGCTATAGGAGCGAATTTTTTATACTTTTACGAGGACTTTTGGAATTTTTAAAGAATATTTTATGCTGGACTGTAAGAACCATAAATACTACATTTTCAGGGACTATTTTTCCAAGGATGAGTTCTATATATAGACACTCTTCTGTAAGTCTTTCTCAGAAAAATAAAAACTGAGGTCCGTCGGTTTATTTTCTAATGATTTATTGTGTTTATATTTGAGGACATAGAACGATGTCCTGATGTGGAGTGTTCCAGAAACGTAACAAAATCTAATCCGACAAACTATTCAGTTCCTCAATTTTACTTTAATTTTACGAAATTGTTTACATGTTGTAAACAATATAAAAAAATATACCAACCGGACCGAACATCCAGGGGCGTTAACTGACCAAAGGATGCAAACAATAAATGTGGATGAAATTGAAACACCACCGCAAAGGATTCAAATGTTACACCAGCCAGACATGTATGCATAACACATGTTGGTTAATAGTTGCCAATGTCAATTGTCTTATTGACAGAAGAGTGGGCAGAACAACAACAATAACGGCAATGTCCAAAATGCGACTAATAAAAAAGACAGAAGACTACGTGTCGGTCAGTTACTTGAAATTGAATGAAAGGATGCATAAAATATTTCCAAGACTAAACAAAAAATTAGACTTCACACACACATATACACTCATACACACCACACTAAACCCGTACGTGCTGAGAAAGGATATGGGATTTGCCATGCAGCACTCAGGCACTCGCCCAGTCAGTTAGGCATTCAGTCGCCGAATAAATGTTGTTTATATTAGAAATCAGAAATCATATAGAATTCTGTTTTTAGGCGGGACGTATGGTAGTCACGTTTAAAGTTTATATTTCAACACCAACTCGACACAATTCCCAAAAATAAAAAAAGGAAGAGGAAAGGAACAAGAAACATACAAAAAGGAATGGACTTCGAATTCCCGCCAAAAAATGTTCACACACTCGTTATTCCTGGTGGAGTAAAGCGGACCACTGCTTACCAGGCAGGAGGCATACACATCAAGGTTATTGTGTTGTACATTTTTGGGCAGCGTATCGAACATTGAAAATCCAATGCAGAACCATGTCCAGCCATTCAACTTGACGACATGCTAAAATAAACAACTCTTTTTTTCCCGCTCCCTGCGTTTCTATTTTTTTCGGGGACGCCAACAGGAAATGAGTTTGTAAAAGAAAATGTATATACCCATGGCCAAGACGCTCTGTCTATATATGCTAATGGTTTGTTTTCCCCATAGTTGTCTCCTTGAGATGCATTTAAACCATGCCGCCGTCTGTCTACCGGCTAATGTTATGCAACAAATGTCCCAAGGCTATTGGAATTTGAAAAGATTTTTGTGTTCGTGTTTATTTTCAATGTCTCTGTTGTGTAATGACCACCGTGATTTGCATTTCTCCCGAAAACCAAGGCCGTAAATTTCCTTCATTCATTCGTAGCTGGGTGTTAGAAAAATCACCGATTTCTTTAACTCTTTAATATCAGTTCACACCTCAATAAAATTTTATTACAGTGACGAAGTATAAACTGGGCTGTTGTTGAATGTGTGTGCATGCCGATGCGTGTCCTTTGAAGGATGGTGTTATGACCTCAGTGCATACACTCTCACACACAGCCAACACGGACCTGCCGTGTCATTCAGTTATTGCGGATTTTGTTATTAGGTGTCAGCCCATACACCGTCGCTATTCTCCTTACCGTTGTTGTTGTCTTTGCCATGAATGATGAGGTGCAAAATTGCTGTCACCTGAGGTGTCATACAAATTGGCTACAATCGAATATTGCCGCTGACAAATCACATGAATGACTGAGTGACGGACGTATGACTGCATGGTTAAAGGCGACAACAAGTATGACACTCTCATAAATTCATTGACAAAAAACCCAGTTAAATTGTCTTGACATAGCACGAAAGAGTGAGCGTTTGAATGAATTTGGTATTAATTGTGTTTGGGTTATTTAGGGTTTTTTTCAATAAAATGAAGTCTTTTGGGACGTGCTGGTCCTTAGAAATGCAACTAAGTGCAGAAAATTTTCTCACAAGTTTGAAGGCTTTTTAGATATTTTTTCTTAATTACTGTTTATTTTAGTCTTTATTTATTCTCAACGAATATTGAAAATCATATCCGTTACTAGGTGTGTTTTGTTTAAGTTTTTGCCAAATAAGCGTGAGAAATTGATTTGGTAGTCCTTGAAAACAATTGGATTTTTTAAAAAATATTTTTCAAAGACTGTCATTAGGCATGTTTTTTAAACGTGTTTATTGGACTGTCATTAGGCGGGGATTTTGTAACAAACTTTTTTTTTTTTTAAATTCATGCCTATTGACAGTCCAGGATTTTTTTAATTCATGCCAAATGACAGTAATGAGAGTCATTGAAAAATAGATATTTCTTTAAAAGCACGGTTAATGAACATATTTTGAAAAAATATTTTTTAAAAAAATCCTCGCCCCTGTAAAATATTTTTTTAACATCCTCACCCCTGAAGAATATTTTTTTAAAATCTTCAACCCTGATTTTTTTATACCCTTCACCACACTGTGGTACAGGGTATTATGTCTTTGTGCATATGTTTGTAACTGGCAAAATGAAAAGAGATAGACATATGGTTTCTTTTTAGAATATGCATAGAATCATTTTTTAAGTCGATTTATGCATGTCCGTCCTTCTGTCTGTCTGTCTGTCCATGTTAAATTGTAAACAAAGTACAGGTCGCATTTATTATTCGAATTGGATGAAATTTGGCACAGCTCATTCTTTTGGCCCAAGGACGAACCCTATTGAAATTGGGAAAAATGGGTTCAGATTTTGATATAGCTCCCATATATATTTTCGTCCGATTTAAGGTAAATGGCGCACCAAAGTCCCTAAATATCTTTCGATTTGAATGAAATTTGGCACAGCATACTGAATTAAGCCTAAGTTTCGTGAAAATCGGTTCAGTTTTACATATAGCTCTCGTATATATTTTCGTCCGATTTAAGGTAAATGGGGCACCGAAGTCGTTAATTTTATTTCGATGTGCACGAAATTTGGCACAGCGTACTGAATTTAGCCTAGAATAATGTGTGCTAAGTTTCGTGAAAATCGGTTCAGATTTAGATAAAGCTCTCGTATATATTTTCGTCCGATATAAGGTAAATGGGGCACCAAAGTCCTTAAATATCTTTCGATTTGGACGAAATTTGGCACAGCGTACTGAATTTAGCCTAGAATAATGTGTGCTAAGTTTCTTGAAAATCGGTTTATATTTCGATATAGATCTCATATATATCTACGTCCGATTTGGCATAACGTACTGAATTGAGTCTAGAATGATGTCTGGTAGGTTTCGGAAAAATCGGTTCAGATTTCGATATAGCTCACACATATACATATATATTCATCCTATTTTACATAAATGGTGCATCAATATCCTAATGTTTGTCCGATTAACACAAAGTTGGACAACGTATCAAATTGGAACTTGAATGACGTTGTAGCGTTTTATTGAAATTGGTGCAGATGCAGCCATAGCCTCCATATGTATTTCGAACGGGTGTCTGATTGAAGTTAAATTTTTAACAGTGCACAGCGTGTATCAATTTTGCTATAAATCTTTTTCCATAAATTTGTCTCATGGACGACTCTAAATCTGCCCGACTGAAATAAAATTTATCATAAGTTGCAAGTTGTTCCTTCGAGGGAACATTGACATATAATTGTAAGGATACAGGATCACCAAAGTGGTAAAGGGTATCATATAGTCGGCCCAGTCCGACTTTACTACTTTCCTTACTGGTTTAAATATTGTCACCCCTGACAAATATTTTTTTCCTTTAATATTATTCCCTAAAATCCACGACTAATAGCAGTCCTTAAATATTATTCCTTAAAATCCATGTCCTTAAATATTATTCCTTAAAGTCCACGCCTAATAACAGTCCTCTTCTCTAAAAAATCGTGGCATTGTGTTGTTGCTTGAAAAAATGTTCTTTAAAAATTCCACGCCTTGTGTTGGTCCTTGAAAAAATATTCTTTAAAAAATCCACAAGGTGCTGCTTGAAGAAATATTCATAAAAAATCCACGCCTTGTGTTGTTGCTGGAAAAATATTCTTTAAAATATTTACACCTTGTGGTGTTGCGTGAAAAAAATATATAAAATATTTTTTTATATTATTCTTTATTTTAAATTTGAATTTGTATGACTTTATTTGTCGAATTTGTTTCGAACACAATACAATCCTTTATTCCATTTTCAATCGTAATTATTCATGTATTTTTTATTTCTTTTCAGGTAAGTTAATGATTTTTATAATTGAAATATTCCTTTAACTTGTGGTAAGTTTTTATTGGATTCTGTAGTGGTGGTGAATATCATTAGCTAATCAATAATTTCGATAAATTTACGACCACCCAAATATTAGGAAGGAGGAAAGACAACATCATCAATATTCATAAAGGCGTCCAAGTCATGTGAACTAAAAACAAAATGTAGATTTTGTCAAACACCTTTCAGGGGAAAACTGAAGTTCAACACGATATACGGGGTGCAAATGCTCTGGCTTTATGGCTGACTGCCTGCCTGCAGACAGACAGTCAAATTTTGTTTGGTGGGAAAAACAATTTAAACTAATCCAAAATCATATTGAACACAGCTTAGCAACCAACAAATTTCCAAACAAACTTATGCAAATTTGAAATAAAAAAAAATGTTTCAGGATAGAACCTAGTGATGGTATTTCGGTGGTAAAAATTAAACCAACCAGCTAAATTTATGTCGAAAGGTGCAAGGAGGTTTGTTGGGTTTCCCCTGCCATGGCAACGCACATTTGAACTTTTTTCGCCAGAGAGAGATTCCTCTACATTCAAGGCCATTAGGATAGAAATGTGGCCTTCGGGTTTGGATGTTCTCATAAATGGTGGAGTTTATTTCTTGCCATTTCTACCCTATAACAGCTGATCACTGAAGAAGGGCACACACAGGTAACCCATTTGAGAATATATATTTTTAGGAAACATGTGTCGTCTGCAATCACAGCAAAGTTGTTCGGAATAAAAGGGGAGGGGGTAACTCCTCATCAGCACAGAATGCTTACGTTCATTTTTGTTATATTCCTTTTTTCGTCGGTCATGTCCTTGATACAATATTTTTCTGTGTGTGTTCTCATCAACAATTACACATTAACCGCCAAAAATGTTCATATTCCCTAAAAATCATACATTCGGTTTTGGGATAGTTGTCCGGCTAGAACGTGAGTTTCCTGTTTATTACTAGATCATCCAAGGCCTTAATAGCTACCGGTTATTATTCTCCTTCTCCTGATGGTATACCATTTGCAAAGAAAGGACAATTCAGGATCAATGCTCGATGGACAACAACAAGCAAAGAAAATTGTCATTAGTGTACTAATAATTCTAATAGCAAACAACGAAATAACCGTCTCACCCGTAACTCATCAATTTCCTTTAACACAAAAGAAAAAAGCTGCAGAAAATGTCAGGAAAAACTTTTCACAGGCAACTCAATTTATCATCAGACCAAAAATCTGTGTAACTTTTGGGTTTAACCAGCAAACCAATACTGGCTTCTGTCTTATACCACCAAACATGACCGCAAAGCCAAAGGGATATGTCCGTCTCGTATCGTCCAGCTATTGTCCTTTAAATTCGTTACGACTATCAGTCGCCATCAATTTGATGTAACACGAAATTTTGACATTTGTCAAATCTTAAGAAGCACAGGACATTATTTTCGTCACCACCACAACTCTGTTTGTCTGCATACCTCCCCTTGGGCCATACACCCTGCCACCTTTGTACGTACTGACCACTGATTTACATATCTACATTCAACTGACCAACAACTATCCATCCCATTATTGTCTAGTCTTAATGCGCGTGAATGTTTGACAACATAAATTTCTGTCAAATTTAAAGCATTTTTTGTCCCGAAAAATAAAATGTTTCTTCCCAGCTCATCTATTACAAGTCCCATACTTGTATTTGATTGTTCTTGTTGTTACAATACCCTGTCCCATTTGGAGTTGTAAGTTCAAAGTTCACTTTTGTGTATTTGAATTTTGCTCTGTTTTTCTTTCCTTTTCTTCGAATTTTCTTTTGAAAGTGGCCCGGTGTCTCTTAATGAAAATGTTTCTGTCCCATCGAATCATGACGATGAGATTTGTATTACAATTGTTTTTATGTGGTGTTTTCATGTAATTAAGTTGAATATTTATGTTTTCACATTTATTTTTATGTCGCGTTTTTGGGATATTTTTATAGACGAAGGGAAATCCTTTGTTTGATGTTGATGAGTTGTGTGCTGGAAGCTTCTGTGTGACATAATAAGTTAAATTTAAAATCATTTCAAATACCTTGGGAATTGTCTTGTTAGAAATGCGTAGTTTTTATATCTATTATGTGATAGATATTCAGTACATTATTCTTTCTTCGCAATATTTCTAATAATCTTGTTAAAAATATTTTGTGCCCGGAGTCTAAAATAATTAAAATATTCAAATTTATCTTGACTTTCTGTAAACTAAGAAGTACAAACAAATACTGACTTACATTGAGTTCAGTTTGCTCCCCTATATTAAAATGTATGTTTAAATGGCAATCTACCCAAATCAATCACAGTAATTTCTTTATAGATTCCTGTTCATAATTTGACTCATTTCAAATTTGATAACTTCCTATATTTAAACCTTTAATATTAAGTATAAAAATCATATATTAATTACGTCTTGAAATGTATATACCCCTTCCCTACATACTTCCCCATTTCGGGTTATTGAATGTTATATACCTATTTTTACGGTTGTGAACCAATTTGAATAATATAATCTTATTCTAACATTTGAAGAATTTTTGAAATTTATTGGTCCTATCACGCCTTTGACAATTTGTGGAGGAGGTACCTATGGAAGTGGATCCATTGGACTCGTTTTCGGAATCTATGTAGATTTGCCATTTTTAAAGTTATAAACCCTTATTACAGTAACCATAAGGAGTGGACCGAAAAAATTTTACTTTTATGCGAAGTGGGCGTCAAATCGAATAATTAAAAGGCTTTACACATTTTCACAAATTTGGACCCTTTACAAGGTATTAAAAGTAGTGGGTCTGGTCTATAAATACATTTTCGGACTCAAAGAAATATTGACAAAGATATCAGTCTCAGTTTTAGTAAATACGGATAATCCTTTCGCAGGATATTATAGATTTATTTTTCAGCAAAATTTACCATTTTCGGAGAGGTGCTTGATTTAGGTCTGGAAGTAATATTACTATGTGCAAAGTTTGTCTTAAATCAGTAACTCCTTTCGAGAGAAATATATGTTTGAGAAAATTTAGGGAGTATTAATTTTTTTTTTCAATTTCCTAAGACTTAATACCCTGGACTACCGGCCAGGTAGGTTCTGCTATACATTTGGTGGGACTGGCCAAACGCTAAATTCTGATCTCCACTGTCAACAACTGGACCGTTTGAAGATAGCAATTGGCCAGAATTGGCCAATAGGAGAGGTGTCGTGTTGCGCCAGGACAACGCACTTCTACATTGACACGCCAGAAACTTCGGGAGCTTGGTTGGAAAGTTTTAATGCTTACGCCATACAGTCCGGACGTTACACCAAGTGACTATACTTGCATTGCAAAATTTCTTTAAGGGGACCCCCCCACATTCTCGGTGTCAACATTTTTTTATTTAATTCGAATCTACTCTAATTCTAGAATGTCCCTAAAAATTTCAAGTGAAAATCTCAAGGACTCTTGAAGATGTAGCCGATTTATTGTGTCAGCATCAAGTGACGGCAAGAGTGATTCTCAAACTTTAAACGCATTTTACTTGAATCAATATTTTACGAATGGCGGGCACGATAACTCAAAAACTAATAATTCAATCGGTTCTAAATTTTGAAACGTTTCTCTGGGAGTGTATGAACTAGGATAAAGCCAATCGGTGAAGATCTTCCTTATTATTTAACTTAGTTTGTGGTCAAAAATTGGCGATTTTACAAAAAAAAAAAAACAAAAATTCAAAGTTCCGCTATTTTGTAAATTGTTGACTGAAGCCAATAATCCAAGTTCATACGAGAGCCAGACATGTATTCTTTCTAACACAGTTGGAATTTTCGGATTCCGCTGTTCTACTGAGGAGTTATCATGCCCGCCATCAAAAATAAGGACTTTTCTTTAATCACAAAAAAACAACAACAAAATTTTTTTGTAATTTTTTTCTCCCTTTTTAAATCTTCAAATATATATGAGCAATATTGCCAATTTTTTAATATTCCATTTTCAAAAATCGGATTTTTTGTTTTCGTGGTACATCAATGATTTTTGGTACACATATAGAGAAAAATGTTCTGAATCCGAAACCGTTCGCGATCAAATATTTTCTTGATGCCCGCAAAAGTTATAGAGAGCGTTTTATTAATTTGACCAAAAACGTTCATATACGAAAAAGTTGATAAAAATATAGGAGATTACGTTAATATTTTCATTATATTAATGACACTTATCATCCTAAAAATCGTCCTAAAAAATTATTTAAAAATATCTACATAATCTAAACATCATGATGAATCAAATGATATCAAAATCACATCAGTCTGTGTAGTGGTTTGTAAATTACAGCGACAACAAAATAATGTATTGAGGAAAAATATTTGTTTTTGGTCCGAAGAAATAATGTCATCATATTTATTTTTTAATTTTATACAAGAAATTTCAGAAAAAAAAATGTTGGGGTTATTCTTCTATTTTACCCGAATTTCGCCGAAAAATTGTCATATATAAAAATAATCACTTCATGTGTATAAGTATACACCTTGCGGATTGTACCAAGACCCTTCCGATAAATCTTGGGGTTCTGTAAGTCGCAATAAATCTTAAAATAAAACTATATTATGAAATATACATTTTAAATTGCGTCTATATCACGTAATTATCAAAATCATTTGATGCGCATGCGGTTTCAAGGAAGTACTGAAATTTATCTTCCAATCCATGTATATTTTGTGAAATTTCATTTGACGGCTAAGATGTGTCACATGTTGCATTGAAGTACCCAAAAACTCGTAAAACGCGAATAATTTCCGAAAACTCCATTTGCCATTAACGCGCATCCAATTTCGGTATGCACCCTAAAAAAATACATCGATCTATACCGATTTCCGATTACCGAAAAATAGGTTTTTTAGAAAGTTGATCGCAGAAAATTTCCACCTTCGGATGAGTATTACTCTGAAGCTGTGCTGTGCTTAGTGATAAAAAATTGGTATCTAGGCAGGATTGTGAAAATTTTTGCAAATAGAGAGCAGGACTTCTGTGTGAGAGGCATAATGAAGTTACCTTTAAAATGTCAACAAGTCATAGAACAAAACAGTGCATATTTGGCCCAAATCGGACATTCCGAAGCATGTTAGATACAGTATTATAGTTCATACAAAATAATGGATTTCTTTTTCCCCCAACCTAATATTAACATGATGTGTATTAAATGTCCCTTATTACTACTAAAAACAAGGACATACAAATGGGATTAATATAACAGTCCCGATAAACTTGAGATGTTCATTACCAACCCGTTTTTTTTTTTTTTGTGCATGTGGTCTTAATGTAGCTGTTAAAAATAGTCAATTTTAATATAGTCTTGGATTCTATGTAAAATATCGGATGTTTTTAATTGGGTAGTGGAATTTATTTTTTTTAAATCTAGTCAAAAATGTCTACACCTCGCAACGCTAATAATATTATGAAAATTGACTTCTTGATTGATAAAAAATTTGCACCTTCCAAAGATTTATATATTTAATATAGATCTGGATTTCAGAGGGAATCGGCGAATATGACCGCAAAGACCTTAGAACCGAAGTATTACTTAAGTGACTTTTCGTAGGACTAACAATGGTAGCTATGAAAGAGGACCCTAACGACTTTTAAATATACGAAATTTCCCATATTAGTCAAACAATTTATAAATGTCTGTAAAACAGTCAATAGATTCGATTTTTTGCCTTTATTGTAAACTTTTCTTGACATGTCATTAATTTCACAATGACATCTAAGCAATATTTTTTGTAAAAATCATCCCCCCTCTCTTCATGCCATTTCAACTATGGGAACCTTCTTAGAGGAGCAAAAAATGGGTGATTAGTTATTATTGTTTGTAATTTTTCCAATAATACAAAAAACAGGTCAGGCGTTCATATGTACCTACAATGCCTTTGGCAAACAATCATTAATTTCTACTTCGTCTCCTTCTTGTCTTTGTCGCCTTTTTTTTGTGCACAAATAAAGGCTACTTTTCAAGAGTTCGGTCGTCTCCTCATTTTTAATAACAAATCTCAGCCTGTAAAATAAAAAAACACAATCTTCTCACCAGAAGAGAATAAAAAATCTAACCTATATTTGTAAAAAATTACGAAAAGTAGCAACAACACTGGCAAAATTTGTAAAGATGTCAAGTTGGTCATTGTCTAATCGGCAGCACAACGAAACGTCTTTAGAAAAATTAAATTTTACACAATTTTTAACACGACCGAACGAATTTCCCATCATATAGAAAAATAATCCGAAATATATCACGTTTGATTTTCTGTAAGACAGCAGAGAATTGGTTCCCATGGTTGGTAAGGAGGCCATTATTGGATGAGGAGGGACGGACAGGTTGGCCAGTAAGACAAAAACAAGCAAAAAGAAAATTCAGGTGAACTCTCCACAAATGATGACCAAAAGGAGTTGAGTGTGTTAAATGGCAAACAAACAAACGAACGAAACGTGTTCTAATTGTCTCGAAGTCCTGGCGATTTATTCGTGTCAATCCCAAAGAAGATCGCAGAAAAAAACCCACAAAAAGTCACAAAATAAAATAAGGTGTTTCCAGCGATTCTCACACGCACACGATTTAGTCGATGAATACCTGGTCCTCTTCAAAACTGACCAAGCCAGGACATTGTTTGTGTACCAAGCAAGTCCTTCATTATGTCTGTTTGTCACCTCAAATTGTCCTTTGTTGCCACCACAATCCGCTTGTATATTTGCAACAATGCGCAAAACTGACATGATTTGGCAGTTTGAACGACTTATTGATGGTGTCGGGTGTCGTTGTTGGTGCTCATTTACAATTATTGCATGAATATTTGTCACAAAGGTAGTAGAGAGTAGTAGCAGGTTACAATTAGGGTTTTTTCCAATTGTTTGTCATCTCTGTCCCGTTCTGGGACAGGGGTTTCACGTTCTTCACTTGTGTCGTATTTTCCATTCTAATTTTACGTGACATTTTTCTTGTTTTGCCTATTCAGATTTTTAATGATTTTTTGGAATTGCATTGATTAGTGTCCTCTTGAATGGTTTTGTCCTGCTTCTTTGTTTTTGGCTGTCTAACAACAATACAATGTTTAATAGGACACTCCTATATTCAATGACTATAATGAGAAGACCTGTCTTGATGAGTTTTCTTTGTTGTTTCTTATAATTGTGCAAGATTTCTGGTTTGAATGTCATAAAATGCGAATTTTATGAAGATTAATGGGTCATATTTTAAAAATGAAGTGACATTTTATTATTAAACAATTTCAATTGTTATGATTTGACAATTCTGCAGAAATACAAGTGGATTTTTCAAAAAATAGTTAAAAAAATATTTTTTCTGGAGCTATTAGGAGGACTACTATACTTGTGGTTTTTAAAGAGATCAAAATTTAAGGACTATCATATGGTTTGACGAATATTCTTTCAAAGACTACCAAAGGCGTGCATTTTTAAAGAATATTTTTCAAGCACTACCAAAGTCGTGCATTTTTTAAAGAATATTTTTTTAAGATCTACTAAAAGCGTGGATTTTCAAGGAATATTTTTTTATCGATTATTATTATGTATTTTTTAAAGAACATTTTTTTCTATCGGTAGGCTTGGAGTTTTTAAAGAATATTTTTTAAGGCGAGGGTTTTAATTAATATTTTTTAAGGACTATCATAAGGGGAACATTTGTAAGGAATATTTTTTAAGGAAAATTTAAGGGGAAAATTCTTAAGGAACATTTTTTTTAAGGACTATCATAAGGATTTTTAAGGACTATAATAAGGCGAGGATTCTTAAGGAATATTTTCTAAGAACTATCATAAGGCGAGGATTTTTAAGGATTTTTTTAAGGACTATCATAACGCGAGGATTTTAAGGACTATTAAAGGCGTGGATTTTTTAAAGAATATTTTTAAGGACTATTAAGGATGTATATCTTTTAAGGAATAGGCTTTTAAGGGCCTACAATAGATTTGGATTTTCAAAACATTTGTTTAAGGACTATGCTATATAAACGTCGATTTTTTCTAAATGAGTTTTTCAAGGACTAACCTCTATAGGCGTGGATTTTCTAAAGAGTGTTTTTAAGGCCTACTATGGATTTTTTAAAGAATAGTTTGTCTATGACTATCAATTGCTAACTTAGACCAAGATATTTTGAAAATATTTCATCACCTGGTTTTTTTTGAAAATATTTTTTTTCAAGGGCTATCCTAGGCCTAGATATTTGGAAATTATTTTATCAAGGGCTATCCTAGATAAATATTTGGAAAATATTTTATCGTGGGATATTCTAGACCTGGAATATTTTTTTTAAGGACCACCGTTAAGCGCCAATTTTTTATATACTATTTAAGAATTATTGTTTTTCGAGGCCTACTATACGCATGGATTTTTTAAAACATGTTTTTTCAATGGCTAGGCCTGGATATTTGGGAAATATGTTATCAAGGGCTACCCTAGACCAGAATATTTGGATATTTTGAAAATGTTTTTCAAGGGCTATCCTAGACGTGGATATTTGGAAAATAGTTCTACAAACACAAAGGCAACATGCGAGTGTAACTATCTCGTCCCAATCCTACAAGACAGGAAATTGGAGAATAATCATCTGATATGAGAAGAAAATTGAGATATTTGGGACTTCAGTTTAATTCGTCAAAGCATCGAAATCCTCAGGAATCTAGGGCAAATATTATCCATTCAGTGGAAGTCTACAGAACCCATGATCGATATCTTCGGTTAACAAAACGTATTTTTTGGGACTTCATTAAGCTTTAAGACCATGCCTTCTTTAAGCTTGGCAAAGCGAGGGTACGTGCCGATACGTATAAAGCGTATGAGGAACATTCAAATGGAAAAGTCCGAAAAAATAACAAACTCAAGAAGTCTGTTTATTGAAGTGCAAATGATTGAGGTAAACCTCTATCGGAGTGAGACTTAAGTAATGACTTTGATGGTATATAAATCCACTTGTGGTAAATTTATAGAAGTCTTTCTTGGGAAGTCTGGCAAAGACCAATATTATTTTAAACACACACATTTTTAAAAAATATTTTTCCATAGTCAACGAATTTTTAATCATAGACAGAGAATTCCGACCTAGGTGGTATAACGTATCACCAATAAAATCGTACTTACATACCTGTTTTGATAATAGTTTTCAATCTTGGAATAAATACCATAAAAAATCCTAAATAAATCCTATAACACGAAACTTACTGCATATATATAAGGACACCTCCAAAGAAACATAAATCCATAGATAAGTGATGTCTCTAGTCACTACTAGACAACTAACATCGTCATTTCATTTCACTTTCTCTAAACTAATAAGAACCGAAAATAAATGAAAAGGACACAAATTATCCTTCTTCTATCATTATTGGTGTATATTTACGTTTAAATTGATTCGAAAGAACAACCTTGTTTCTACAAATTTCCCATGGTATACATTGAATCGTCAAAAACATTTAAAGGACATCAAAATAGTCCACGGCCGAAAATCATCAATGGCCCATTAGAGTAGAAAAAGAAACACTATAATTTATAGGATATCTAGGCTATCGTAAGCAATTTTACTAAAATTAGTTGTTTTTGTTGTCGAAATCTTATCCTTCGCCTTTGTGGCTAATAGCAACAACACAAACAGCATCCAACAAACATCATCATCATTAGAGCTGAATCATTTTATTTTACACAGAGTCCTTTTTTCTTCGGATTTCTAATCGTCTATAAAACCATAATCTAGAACAGAATCTAGGCCAAAAATTTTCCCACAATCCAAAATACAAAAACAAATCTACCTTTAAGAAAGGCCCAGAGGAAGGAGCTCTAAACGATGAGGACGTTAAAAAATGAAACCAATGCCGCCGCCATCGTCGCTTTCAATAGAAATCCATTTACTGCAAAAAAATGAGATGAAACATCCTTGAACGACAAGGACCCCAAAAGACACCAAACAGGTACAACGACGAAACCATCGAAATCGACCATGAAAAACAGGAACAACAATCAGCTGATTTACGCACTCTCTTCGACAACAAGAATACAGGAGAAACCCGATCGATCGAGTTGTATTAAAAACTAATAAAAAATAACAACATTAATGCAGCAGCAACAACAACAAGTGGAATAATTTTTTGGGAGAAACAAAACAACAACATTATCATGATCATCCGCATCCTTGCCGCCACTGCCACCACCGACGTCCCTATGTCTGTCCGTTTTCTTATTGTGCTAATGCCGATGGTGCTGCTGGATTGGCACCCACCAACAACAAAACCAAGAATCAGAGTGTGCGCAAAGTGCACCGAGGCCGAGAATGCACGTGTAAGGAACGAGTTTCTATGTAGGTCCTATGGCAGGATTCAGCTCAAAATGATATCGTGTGCAGGCATGTGTGTATTTGTTGTCCTGTGATTAGAACAACAACATCAACAAAAGACGTCAACAGTTTTTTTTTTTTGTGTGAAACACGAAAAGGCGAGACGATTAATAACAACAGGTATCAGCCCCGAGGAAAATAAGAAAATGCGAACAAATCTTCGAGTCAACAACAAAAATCAGCTGATTACATAGAGGTCAAAAAAGGTCACACGCACACTGAGAAATCAGCTGATTACAAGCAAAACAAAAACAACGCAAAAAATAGTGTATCTATGTATAAATGTGTGTGTTTTGTGAGCTATAAAATTTTGTATTGATTCCTTGAAAACAGAAGAAAAAGGAACAGGTTCCATTTATTTATTTTCTTTATCATTACTGTCGTGTCTGTCTGTGGGAGCGTTAGCTCCTCTGTGCTCTACACTTTATTGGTTTTTTGCTTCGTTTTTATTCGAATGTAATCATCGTAATATTGTTAGTGTAAAATCATAGAACCCCTATAAAAAATAGATCCCTACCATTGAATCCCTTTACGAAACTACCAACAAATATGGAACAACCTTAGAAAAAAAAACTATATCTTTGTTGGTTACAAATTATTGAATTCGGTGGGAAAGTAGTCCCATTTTTACGTTGCCAGTTATCTTATATTTACCCAACTATGACCATCGACATGAAAGGAGGTTATTAATTGGATATATTTTTTCTCTCAATATTTTTTTTTTTATTGAAAATTAAACAAAGAGTTTTTATTAGAGAGTATTGGGAATAACAAGTGTGTTCTAAGTATTCCGTAACAAACTTCGGAAAATAGATCAATTCCCATATTATGGTGGCCGTTATGAGGAGTAGTTTCTTCTTTAGTGCCATAATGAAGAAGATTTGAGTTGAGAGCATTACATAGTGAAAAGACTAAACTATGAACCTAGTATCACAAGATATCGACGCCGATAAAGAAATTTTTTAATAAAATTAACAATTGGTATTTTTTATAGACAAGTTCAAGGGAATTTCTATACACGGGAATTTCTAGGGACGAGAATTTCTATAGAGAACTGAAATGAGTCTTTACAGACGAGCTGGATGAACAATTTATTGACAAGTTGAATGGAGTCTATATAGACGAATGGAGTCATAGACAAGCTGAATGAAGTCTTTATAGACGAACTGAAAATTGAGTCTTTGTGGACGAACTGTAACAAATAGTGTTTGAGCTGGGACATTCTCATTCATTGGCACAACATGCCCTATCCACCGTAGTCGCTGCAGCTCGATACGACTGACTATGTCAATGTACGGGCATAGATTGTAAAGCTCGTGGTTTATTCGACGCCGATATTCACCGTCGACTCAGATCGGCCTGTAGATCTTTCGGAGAATTATTCTCTCAAACAACCCAAGGCTGCCTCATCTGCTTGCGCAAGTACCCATGCTTCTGATCCATATAACAGCACGGGTAGTATCAGCGTCTCGTAAAGTGTGAGTTTGGTCTGTCGGGAGGTGGCCTTGTTTCTAAACTGCTTACATAGACCATAGTAGCATCTGTTGGCCAACACTATCATTCTCCGAATTTAAAAAATGATGTCATTAGTTTTATTTATGGCGGTACCAAGGTATATACAATTTTAACTACCTCAAAGCTGTAGCTCTCAAGTTCCAAAGTTGGTTCGAGTCTACTGGACGCGTTGCGCGTTAATACGATCAGCTTCATCTTCTCGCCATTTACTGCCTGACCCAATTTGGGAGACTCAATTTGTTCAAAGGTGACTGTTCGACCCATTGTATCGATATCGTCGTAGGCGAGTAGCATGGTATACAGAGTGTCATTTTGGTTACAGAGTGCCATTTCAGTTCACCATTGCGTCTAGTATGCTTTTTCCCAGCAGAATATTAATAAGACCACACGACAAACTGTCACCTTGTCTGAATCCTCGATAGGTATTGAAAGGCTCCGACAGGTCCTTTCCGACTTTAACAGCTGACCGTGTATCACTTAAAGATATCCTGCATAGCCCTATTAATTTTGCAGGAATGCGGAACGCAGACATGGCTTTAAGTACCTCTGAATGGAAAGGGTTGTCGAATGCGGCTAGTAGACTTGCCAGGTCTGAAGCCCCATTGGTATGGTCCAATAGTGTCATTACCATTGGCTTCAGTCGTTCACACAGCACGCTCGATAGCACTTTATATGCGATGGGAAGACACATAAAATTGACACATATCGTCTTCCCTTTTTTATGCACGGGACACAGAATGCTGAGGTTCCAACCATTGGGAAAGCATTCCTCTAGCCTAATTGTACTAATCAGCTGGTGAATGCTCCTTACCAGCATCTAACCACCAGTATTGAATAGTTCGAATGGTAATTCATCGGCTCCTGCTGATTTATTACTTTTCAGCCGATTGATTGCTATTCTGACCTCAATTGGCAAGGTGGTTACACTATATACCATCGTCTCTTCTGGAGTTTTCTTCTTCACCGCCACTATTTGATACCAGAAGCTTTTCAAAATTCTCCTTAAAGATCCTCAATACTTAATTTTCTGTAATTATATATTTTTGGTTCCCAAATCTTTCTACTATAAGATGGTCGATTGTTTAATATTTTCTTGTATGCACGCACCAATTAGCCTTATAGAGTTTTGATCAGGAAACATGACTGAAAGTGGCCGTATTCTGACTATTGTTTTCTACGCTTCGTAGGAAGACTACCTTCATGAATCTCAAGCTCATTTATATGTCTTGAGGGTCTATTGTAACCTCAGCCGTATGAACAAAAATGTGCCTCATCGAAATCCTAGTTTTAGACCCCATGATTCTTTGGACCAAATCCGTTTCAGACAATTTGAAGTCGATTTACAAATGTCTGGCCACTTGGTGCGCACGATAACTCTCGAAGGAATTAACCGATTTCACACTAACCTTGCACGTCGTAATATTTCTTCAAGACTTAGTTCAAGTTCGATGATGGGGAACATCGGTCTACTCCTTCTGATAGCAACCCCACAAAATGGTCAAAACTAAAAAAAAATAATAATAATTTTATAATATCATGCGAACTGACTAACCGATTTGAACAAAACTTTGTGCAACCTATTGTCTATGTCAAGCCTAGATCAAGTCCGAAGATGGTACCTTCGGTTTATAAATTTAGTGAACTGAATCTATTTGAAACAAACTTTACACAACCTATTATTTTTGCCAAACACAGATCAAGTCCGAAGTGGAACCCGTCGGTCTTCAACTTCTGGTACCCTTCCCACAAAAGAGTAAATATTTCTTCATAATCTTGCAATCTTTACATGTGGTTATTCAAAAAGACTTTATTCTCCGATGGTCAGCTTAAATCGATTTCGGATTTACTTTAAGAGGTATCTGATACCTTAAGGGGAGGAACTGATGGGAACTGATTTTTTGAGTAACCTCCGTGAACTCCGTTTCACGACTGAAAAATATATCATTTATATATCTAGATATGTCTCGCAGATATAACCATATTCCTCCAAATCTTCTGTACATGTTGTAATTAACG
>NW_026883964.1:0-52996 GCF_032173495.1 Musca vetustissima
TGACTACGCGGCAGCAAAAAGCATGGTAGTTAGCAGCACTAGATTCAAGCATATCGATATACGCAAGGCCACCTGTATTACTCCTGATCAAGCAACGAGAAATCAAATTGAACATGTTGTGATAGACAGAAGACATTCACCTAGTGTTTTAGACGTCCAATCGATCCGGGGAGCGAATATCGATCCGGAACATTACCTTGTGGCAGCCAAGGTACGCACCCGCCGGAAATTTGTAATGTAACACGTTAATTTTACGTCGAAAAGCTGCAAACACAACCGATAGCAGAATCCTACTCCGCTCGACTTAACCAACTACTTGACGAAATTACCCCTTGTCCCGATAATCATATAGAAGCACAATGGCAGAGAATTGTCCACTCCCTACAAAGTGCAGCAAAAGCAACACTTGGGTACCAAAGACCACCGTCAAGAAATCCGTGGTACGATCAGGAGTGTCGTAATGCTACTGATATGAAAAACGCAGCGTATAGGGCAACCCTGCGGACAGTAGCAACACGTAATGCGATAGAGAACTATCAGGAAAGAAGGAGAGAGGAGAAACATATTTTCAGAAAAACGAAGAAAGAGCAAGAAAAACGTGAGCGTAAGCAAATCGAGATGTACAGGAGTCAGAATGAAGTCCAACGGGTAAAACACCAAACCGAAGGCTTTTGTGCAGGCACATCCTCTGTAGAGATGAAGAGGGAAACCAGGTGGCAGATACAGACAGCGTGTTGAGGATCTGGATTAGACATTTTGAAAAGCTTCTGGTATCAAATAGTAGCAGTGAAGTTGATACCCCAGAATAGATAGATGACGGTATAGAGAGTATACCAACTAGCCAAGATGAAGTCAGAATAGCAATCAATCGGCTGAAGAATAATAAAGCAGCAGGTGCCGATGGGTTACAAGCCGAACTATTCAAGACTGGTGGTCAGATGCTGGTAAGGAACATGCACCAGCTGATTAGTACAATTTGGCTAGAAGAATGCATGCCCAATGATTGGAACCTCAAAATCCAGTGTCCCGTGCACAAACATGGAGATCTACGATATGTGCCAACTATAGAGGAATAAGTCTCCTTCTCATCGCATATAAAGTGCAATCCAGCGTGCTGTGTGAACGACTGAAGCCAATGGTCAATGACATTATTGGGCCATACCAATGCGGCTTCAGACCTGGCAAATCCAACATTGACCAGATTTTCACTCTGCGCCAAATCCTGGAAAAACCCAAGAAAAATACATCGACACATTCCACCTATTCGTCGACTATAAAGTCGCATTCGACAGCCCTATCCGTTCAGAGGTGTATAAAGCCATGTCTGCGTTTGGCATCCCTGCAAAATTAATTCGGCTATACAGGATAACTTTAACTGGACCAAGATTAGCAGTTTAAGTCTGAAAGGACCTCTCGGAGCCTTTTAATATCGAACGAGGATTCAGACAAGGTGATAGTTAGTCGTATGACCTTTTTAACATCCTGCTGGAAAAGCACATACGAGTGGCAAAAGTTGGTCGAACATTGAGAGCGGTAACAGCCACCTTTAAACAAATTGAGAAGGAGTCTGCCAAAGTGGGTATGTCACTAAACGGCGAGAAATCCAAGCTGATGGGAACTACAGCTTCGAGGTAGTCAAAGATTTTATATACCTTGGTACCGCCATAAATAAAACGAATGACATCAGTTTTGAAATTCGGAGAAGGATAGTGATGGCCAACCGATGCTACTATGGTCTGAGCAAACAACTCAAAAGCAAGGCCACCTCCCGACAGACCAAACTCACACTTTACAAGACGCTGATACTACCCGTGCTGTTATATGGATCTGAAGCATGGGTACTTACGCAAGCAGGCAGATCTTTCAAACTGGAAAAACTGTGCAAAGGACCGACGAACCTGGAAATCTTTACTAAGCTGGCTTTATTGGAACGAAAGTTCTGTCACAAGCAGCTAAGTAAAGCAGCTTAGTAAAAACTCCAATATTTTCACTTCAAAAGACAACTTCACTAAAAAGCCACCTCCTTCGAAACTAGCAACCAAAACTTCTTAAAAGTGAAGATATTCCCAATCCACAAAATGTATGCAAATAAATGTTGATGCAATTCCGCATTAGAATGATATGCTCACTTCGCACTGCTACAGCAACGCCCCCGACTAGATCGGGATGGAGCTGAGTGACAGTGGTGACAAATGCACTTCTGTGATTAAAACAGTTGAATGCAAGCCCAACGTCAGCCACAGCATTTGCAACGACAACAACAACATCATATTCGCTTCATACGTACAACAACAACAACGCCAACTAAAACAAAAGTAGACCCCGAGACATCCATAAATGGATGCCATGCCATGCTAGTCACCCAGCCAGCCAACCAACCAAAGCAAACATTTTTACTGTTATTGTTTGAGCGGAGATTATGTTGGAGGGAGGTTCTCTGGTTGTATCCTGACTCGAGTTTAGTTGCATTCTGCGTTGTGGCTGAGGTGGTGCAGCAAATGACGATGATGATGAATGCGATGCTCACTCGCTTAACTCAACTGCATCGAAACCAACAAACAATACAGCAGCACAGTTCAACTGGGTTCAGGTTGAGATTTTGCGAAGCTTTTGTTTAGCCTTGTTCGAGGTTAGGGGAGGGAATGTCGAGTGTGTCTGCGGCAATGTGCGCGTTAGCGTATGAAACACTTTTTGATTTCAATTCGCTTTCATAAATATTTATCTTGCCATTTTAGAAAGCTTTTTCATAGCTAAAATAAACACAAAATTTTGAAAGTGCTCGACAAATTAAAATCCCACTTGAAAAAAATATTTTTAAAAAATTCTTTAAAAAATCCACGCCTTGGATGGCCTTTGAAGAAATATTCTTTAAAAAATCCACGCCTAGGATGGGCTTTGAAAATATATTCTTTAAAAAATCCACGCCTTGGATGGCCTTTGAAAAATATAATTTAAAAAATCCACGCCTTGGATGGCCTTTGAAAAAAATCCTTTAACAAATCCACGCCTTGGATGGCCTTTGAAAAAAATCCTTTAACAAATCCACGCCTTGGATGGCCTTTGAAAAAAATCCTTTAACAAATCCACGCCTTGGCTGGATGAAAAACTATTCTTTAAAAAATCCACGCCTTGGATGGCTTAAAAAACTATTCTTTAAAAAATCCAAGCCTTGGATGGCTGCAAAACTATTCTTTAAAAAATCCACGCCTTGGATGGCTTAAAAAACTATTCTGTAAAAAATCCAAGCCTTGGATGGCTGAAAAACTATTCTTTAAAAAATCCAAGCCTTGGATGGCTGAAAAACTATTCTTTAAAAAATCCACGCCTTGGATGGCTGAAAAACTATTCTTTAAAAAATCCACGCCTTGGATGGCTGAAAAACTATTCTTTAAAAAATCCACGCCTTGGATGGCTGAAAAACTATTCTTTAAAAAATCCACGCCTTGGATGGCTTTTGAAAAAAATATTCTTTAAAAAATCCACGTCTTGGATGGCCTTTGAAAAAATATTCTTTAAAGTGTCCACGCATAGGATGTCCTTTGAAAAAATATTCTTTAAAAAAATCCAAGCCTTGGATGGCTTTTGAAAAGATATTCTTTAAAAAATACACGCCTAGGATGGCCTTTGAAAAAATATTCTTTAAAAAAATCCAAGCCTTGGATGGCTTTTGAAAAGATATTCTTTAAAAAATACACGCCTAGGATGGCCTTTGAAAAAATATTCTTTAAAAAATCCAAGCCTAGGATGGCCTTTGAAAAAATATTCTTTAAAAAATCCAAGCCTAGGATGGCCTTTGAAAAAATATTCTTTAAAAAATCCACGCCTAGGATGGCCTTTGAAAAAATATTCTTTAAAAAATCCAAGCCTAGGATGGCCTTTGAAAAAATATTCTTTAAAAAATCAACGCCTAGGATGGCCTTTGAAAAAATATTCTTTAAAAAATCAACGCCTAGGATGGCCTTTGAAAAAATATTCTTTAAAAAATCCACGCCTAGGATGGCCTTGGAAAAAATATTCTTTAAAAAATCCACGCCTAGGATGGCCTTTGAAAAAATATTCTTTAAAAAATCCACGCCTAGGATGGCCTTTGAAAAAATATTCTTTAAAAAATCCACGCTTAGGATGGCCTTTGAAAAAATATTCTTTAAAAAATCCACGCCTAGGATGGCCTTTGAAAAAATATTCTTTAAAAAATCCACGCCTAGGATGGCCTTTGAAAAAATATTCTTTAAAAAATCCACGCCTAGGATGGCCTTTGAAAAAATATTCCTTAAAAAATCCACGCCTAGGATGGCCTTTGAAAAAATATTCCTTAAAAAATCCACGCCTAGGATGACCTTGGAAAAAATATTCTTTAAAAAATCCACGCCTAGGATGACCTTGGAAAAAATATTCTTTAAAAAATCCACGCCTAGGATGGCCTTTGAAAAAATATTCTTTAAAAAATCCACGCCTAGGATGGCCTTGGAAAAAATATTCTTTAAAAAATCCACGCCTTGGATCTTTGAAAAAAATATTCTTTAAAAAATCCACGCCTTGTTAGGTCTTTGAAAAAATATTCTTTAAAAAATCCACGCCTTGTTAGGTCTTTGAAAAAATATTCTTTAAAAAATCCACGCCTTGTTGGGTCTTTGAAAAAATATTCTTTAAAAAATCCACGCCTTGTTAGGTCATTGAAAAAATATTCTTTAAAAAATCCACGCCTTGTTGGGTCTTTGAAAAAATATTCTTTAAAAAAATCCACGCCTTGTTGGGTCTTTGAAAAAATATTCTTTAAAAAATCCACGCCTTGTTAGGTCTTTGAAAAAATATTCTTTAAAAAATCCACGCCTTGTTGGGTCTTTGAAAAAATATTCTTTAAAAAATCCACGCCTTGGATGGCCTTTGAAAAAATATTCTTTAAAAAATCCACGCCTTGGATGGCCTTTGAAAAAATATTCTTTAAAAAATCCACGCCTAGGATGGCCTTTGAAAAAATATTATTTAAAAAATCCACGCCTTGGATGGCCTTTGAAAAAATATTCTTTAAAAAATCCACGCCTAGGATGGCCTTTGAAAAATATTCTTTAAAAAATCCACGCCTTGGATGGCCTTTGAAAAAATATTCTTTAAAAAATCCACGCCTTGGATGGCCTTTGAAAAAATATTCTTTAAAAAATCCACGCCTAGGATGGCCTTTGAAAAAATATTCTTTAAAAAATCCACGCCTTGGATCTTTGAAAAAAATATTCTTTAAAAAATCCACGCCTAGAATTTTTCAATTCCATTGAAAATGTCTAATCAAATAACTTCCTTTCTTTTAAGTGAAAACTATTTCCCATTGTTTCTCCCTTCTGCAGTTCTGTTGCCATTCTTACCTCATATCTATGACTGGCTTCAGTGCCACAAACCTCTAAAGTGGAAGAAGAAGAAAAAAAATAGACGACACACATCAACGACTTTGCTGACCACTGCAATCATTTAATGTGTCCTGAATAGAGGTTTCCCTCAGAAGAAGAAGACCAGACGTGGAGAACAAAGTCAACGAAACAAGATTGTCACCAGTCAACTCATTTGAACTATCTGTCACACCACAAAACCACTGCTTCATTTCATTCCGTTTCACTTTCCGAGCAACAAGGTAATGTTGAAATATAGGAATCTAGGTAATAGAAAAGGATCGATGTACAGTGGATCTAAAAGTAGGTAATTTATTTTATAGGTATTTTTCGAAAAATGAATCTGAGTCATTCAGGAGTAGTTTGTTGGGTCCCAACCTTTATGTTCCTAAAAAATAATTCCTCACTCATTTCCCTAATGTTCCATCAACGCTATCCAGCCATCCATCCGCTTTTTCCTCTTCCATTTGACATTGTTGGTATGTGTTATATGTATGTGGTGGACCAATATCCACTTGAGGTGTAGGACCACATCAAGCAAGTCCGCTTCTCTATTTGTTATTTTTTTTTCTCTATATAAAATATAAACATTCTTGCAACTATGGTAAGTGGCATGTTGCCATAGGTCAACCAATTCACTTTCAACCATTCACACATTCTTCGTCGTCACTTCGGTGGTGGCTGATGCTGTCTTGCACCCACACTTGAGCTCAGCCATTTAGTGGCTGGGTTGTTCGGTAGAGTAACCATAAAAGGATAATTTGCCTCGTGCATTACTCCCACACGGATGACACCTACATGCACATACAAACACACACCCACATTCACTCACTTATATGGCTAAGGGTTCCAGCTTTCTAGTTTTTTATCACTCTTGAACATTTTTCATCATCTGCCAAAGGTACTCTTATTCTCCCCTCTTTTTAAAAAATCCACGCCTTTGATGATGGTCCTTGAAAAATATTCCTTGAAAAAATATTCTTTAAAAAATCCACGCCTTTGATGATGGTCCTTGAAAAAATATTCTTTAAAAAATCCACGCCTTTGATGATGGTCCTTGAAAAAATATTCTTTAAAAAATCCACGCCTTTGATGATGGTCCTTGAAAAAATATTCTTTAAAAAATCCACGCCTTTGATGATGGTCCTTGAAAAAATCTTCTTTAAAAAATCCACGCCTTATAATTGTCCTTGAGAAATTATTTTTTTTGAAAATTCTTTAATCTTTAAAATATCGAACACTTAGTCTATGGTCATATTCGTTGAATGTAATCAGATGTGCACCTAGTCGATTTAATTTAGTTTCTTTGTTCGATTCAATCGACACACACACATTCACTTATTAAAGTACTGATTCTCCCTTTTGTAATATCTCTTAATACTACTATCCATCATCATGTCATTGACATTTACGATTCCTGCGAAGAATGAAAGGTGTGATTAATTTGTACACTTAATTAACTTATTAAGTTTAATTACATTAAACTGCAAGCTCGACAATGGTGTGCCCATCAAGGTCTCAATGGTGACAATTTGACGCCATTATAGGAAAGTCAGCCAGTTAGTCAGTCTCTCCAAAAAAAGAGAAAATGATGCGATTTTTAATGGCGTTCTTCTTAGTCGTCAGCATGTACTTTCCTACATATGTACTTACTACAGTAATTCACTTTAAGAAACGTCGGCTCTTCACTACAGAGAATGACTGCACATAGGTATGTACAGTGTACACATGTTAGGGGATTAAAACATCTGCAATTAAATATTAATGTAGGTTGGACGTTTCGTCGTTTTTTTTTTTCACATTTTTTTGTTCATCTCAATGTTAACGGTGTTGCTGTTGTTTTTTTTTCTGCAGCCTTGACTCCTTTGCAAACAATAACCAAAACATGATATTAACCTCACACTCGGATTACGCCCAGCTCACATTGCCAGCCATGGCAATAATGACGATGGTGATGATGCTGATGGCCTTGTAATGTTTTTATGACGCATCTTTATTAAATATTGATGTGTCTGTGTTTGTGTTGGTGTGCCCTGCTCACACTTCGAACTGGCGATTGAGATTTTTTATTACGTTTATTTCGATGTTTTTTTTTTTTTTGCATCTCCAACAAGTAAGGAATGCTAATTACTTTATAACTATAAACGGCGTGCTATGTGCGAGTGTGGGTATATAGATAAGGATGTTTGAAGTGTAATTTATTGTTTTAACAAGAAGGATGAGGCCTATCTTCACATATATTGTGTCTCAAAGGTTAATTATGATCCGTGTAAACTATTGGAAAAGTTCATTTTTAATGTCACGTACTATAATAAGGAGTGGATTTTATTAAGAATATATTTCAAGGACTATAATAATGCGTGGATTTTTTAAAGAATATTTTTTCAAGGACTATTATAAGGCGTGTAATTTTTAAAGAATATTTTTCAAGGAATATTATAAGGCGTGGATTTTTTAAAGAATTATAATGCGTGGATTTTTTAAAGAATTATAATGCGTGGATTTTTTAAAGAATTATAATGCGTGGATTTTTTAAAGAATATTTTTTCAAGGACTATTACAGGCGTGGATTTATTAAAGAATATTTTTTCAAGGACTATTCCAGGCGTGGATTTATTATAGGAATATTTTTTCAAGGACTATTATAAGGCGTGGATTTTTTAAATAATATTTTTTTAAGGACTATTATAAGGCGTGGATTTTTTTAAAGAATATTTTTTCAAGGTCTATTATAAGGCGTGGATTTTTTAAATAATATTTTTTCAAGGACTATTATAAGGCGTGGATTTTTTAAAGAATATTTTTTCAAGGACTATTATATGCGTGGATTTTTTAAAGAATATTTTTTCAATGACTATTATAAGGCGTTGATTTTTTAAAGAATATTTTTTCAAGGACTATTATAAGGCGTGGATTTTTTAAAGAATATTTTTTAAGGACTATTATAAGGCGTGGATTTTATAAAGAATATTTTTTCAAGGACTATTATAAGGCGTGGATTTTTTAAAGAATATTTTTTCAAGGACTATTATAACGCGTGGATTTTTTAAAGAATATTTTTCAAGGACTATATGGCGTGGATTTTTTAACGAATATTTTTCAAGGACTATATGGCGTGGATTTTTTAACGAATATTTTTTCAAGGACTATTCTAAGGCGTGGATTTTTTAAAGAAAATTTTTTCAAGGACTATTATATGCGTGGATTTTTAAGAATATTTTTTCAAGGACCATCATCAAAGGCGTGGATTTTTAAGAATATTTTTTCAAGGACCATCATCAAAGGCGTGGATTTTTAAGAATATTTTTTCAAGGACCATACAAGGCGTGGATTTTTAAGAATATTTTTTCGAGGACTAGGCCCTATTTTGAAAGAATATTTCTTTAAGGACTATTGTAGGCCCTATTTGAAAAAATATTTTTTTAAGGACTATTGTAGGCCCTATTTGAAAAAAATATTTCTTTAAGGACTGTTATAGGCCCTATTCGGATAGAATATTTCTTTATGGACTATTGTAAGCTCTTTTTGAAAGAAAATATTTTTGAGGACTATTGTAGGTCCTATTTGAAAAAAATATTTTTTTAAGGACTGTTATAGGCCCTATTTTGAAAGAATATTTCTTTAAGGACTATTGTTGGCCCTTTTTGAAAGAATATTTCTTTAAGGACTAGGACCTTTTTGAAAGAAAAAAATTTTAAAGACTATTACAAGGCGGAGATTTTTTAAAAGAAGAGCTCTTGATATTAAGAGTGGACTTTTAGAGAATAAATTTCAAGGACCATCACAACAATATGAGTAGAGTTTTTTAAGAAATATTTTTCAAGGACTATCACGTGGTAGAGTCTAAGAAGAATTCTGGCCGTTCTGAATCTAATGCCGATGTTACTTGTTTAAACTTCTTTAAATGTTCGCTTAGAATATATGGAAGTTGCGTATGCCAAAGCAAACAGTTGCAGAACTGTGTGTAAACTTTATTTAAAATCATTTTCGTGTTTTTGTAGGCTTAGATTTTCATGCCATGAATTTTTGTTTGTGCTGCCTGCCTCAAAATGGTTTTTGGGTGCTGGCGATTACCCTAAGTGACAAAAAAGTAGCTATACTTTGTGAAAGCATCCAAAGTTTTTTTCGACATTGCTCTTCCTCTATTTATTTGTGTTGGCAAGCATTTTTCACGCTTTGCAACAATGGATACCAAACCACCACATACGCACAAACTGCAAAAAAGAAAAAAAAACTGTTGCAGAAAGTGGAACCGGATATGAAGAAGGAAATATTCTAAGCCAAGGTTTCTTGGGTGTGTGTGTTTGTTTTTTTTTTCTATTTTGTGTGGCATACATTTCTCCGTATGTTTTTTTTATTTTTTCTCTTTTTTGTTTAGTTAAGTTAGTCAAGGATATTATACTGGCTTAGAGCGAAATTTTGTACATTTAGAGTGTGGTTGTGGAGGTTGACATCTACTACTCAGTGGTTTGTACATGTGACCGCTCGTGCATAACTAAAGAAAGGTGCATACACACACACACACACGTACATAACAAATATATAATTATGCCGGGGTGAATATGCAAAAAAAATGGAAACTGCAAAACTTCATATGTGTGTGTGTGAGTGTGTGTGTGGTAGTCAGTCATTCTGCTAGCCAACCAGTCAAGTGTGTGTGTGTGGTATGGTATGCGGATATGTGTGACTGGCTGCGGATTTTTTATACGCGAATAATGCTGCAAAAGTAAATGCTTTGTTAAGTGTTTGTCTAGCATTTGCCATTTGCTCAGCATTTGTAATCGCTTTTCGTCCAACGTGAATTTTTTTGTTTTGCTTGTTGGTAGCCCTACTGTTGTTGTTATTTTAATGTCGCTGTTGCGGGTATGAGAAATTTAATTTAGTCACCGTTAGTTTTGTGTGTGTTTTTTGGTACAACTTTTCTTTGTTTTATTTCTAAAGAATGTGACAGATTGTTTGTGTGAATATGTGTGCATGCGTGTGTGTTTTTTTCTAACGACACCTCAACGAATGTGATTTTGACTCTTCTTCTTTTTTTTTTTTTGATTTTGCAGTAGAGCTTTGCTGCCTGTTTTGTGTGTCATAATTTTAATTCTTAAACGAAGATTTATGGTTTCTATTTGTTTTTGTCGTCGTATTTTGTTGGCAGAGATTTAATGTCATAATACAATTTATAAGTATTGCGTAATGCATAAAGAAATTTGAAATTTTTATTCAACAGCTCCGTGCAAATTCTTAACATTTAAGAAGAAAACACTTTGGCAGGATAGATTGAGTTAATATTTATATAAACGTTACGTTGAAGATACTTATACCCTTTATCAAAAAATTATGAAATGGGGCACGCCTCGAAATATTCACCGGAAACCATATAAATCATATATCATATACATATAAATCATTTATGTTTTGCCGAAGAAAGTCCTTCGTCCACTACCAAATTAATCATTGGATTTGGCTGGGCTTCGAATACCCACACTGTTGATCACGGTAACATAACACACTGTCGATCACGATAATGTATCATAGAGTTGAAAGAACAAAAAAATTGAGTATGTTAATCGATTCATGTTTACATACAGCGCCCTATATATTTATACCTTTCACCACACTGTGGTACGGAATATTATGTCTTCGCGCATATGATTGTAATAGGAAACGAGATAGACACATGGTTTTTTGGAGGATATGCATAGAATCACTTTCTTGAAACTGTTAAATTGAAAATCGTTTAAGAAATTTGGCACAGCTAATTTATTTGGACGAACAAGGACGAACCCTATTGAAACTGATGAAAATCGTTTAAGATTTAGATATAACTCCCATAAAAAGTTTATTCCGATTTTATGTGAATGGCGCATCAAACTCCCAATATTTGTCCGACTGAATCCACCATTTTCACGGCGTACTGAAATTACTACAGGTAGAGATCCCCAACCAATATAATTCTGCATCGATTCAGAATTATATTGGTTGGGGAAAACAAGCATTATTTTTCTATGACTTGTAGGATTTGATATAACATACTTGGAATGTCCGATTTGGGCCAAAGCGTTTTCTTGTATGATTTGCTGCAATTTTAAAGGTAATTTCATAATGTCTCTCTCATAGAAGTCCTGCTCTCTATTTGAAAAATTCTAGTAGTCGATCTTCACAATCCAACTTACATACGAATTTTTTATCATTGGTGCCAAGTCCGGACTGTATGGCATATGAATTAAAACTTCCCAACAAAGCTCCAGAAGTTTCTGGCGAGCCTCTGTGTGGTCTAGCGTTGTCCTGGTGGACAATTCTGGCCGTTTCTGGTCAATTGTTATCTTCAAACGGACAAGTTGTTGGCAGTAGGGATCAGAATTTAGCGTTTGAAGTGCTTCACCTCTCTTTCACCGCGATTGTTTTCGAACAGGGTTATCTTATGTGATCCATTTCTCATCTAAAGTCACTATTGGTTTAAGAAATGGGTCTATCACATTCGCAGATGGAAATTCGATCCATCCTAATTTTCAGTTAATTGGTGTGGCACCCAAACATCGAGCTTCTTTTTGAATCCAGCTTTGTGTAAATGGTTTAAAACAGTTTTATGGTTTAAAACAGCTTCTGGGCGATGTTACGACTGCTGACGACTGCTGTGGTCAACTTCGATCATTTCTCCGATTTTATCGACATTTTCGACAATCGGCCTACCTGTGCGAGGTGCATCTTTAACATCAAAAATTTCTGAACGGAATCTACGAGACCAAGCCGCCTGGCTAGCATTTTCGCATTTTCGAAAGAAAAACTGTAAAATGTACCAAATTTGCTCTTTGTTCACTTCCTGTAACCCACAATAAAATGCACCAACCAAAAAACAACAAAATATTTATACCCGGTGGTACAAGGTATTATGTCTTTGTGCATATGTTTGTAACAGACAAATGGAATCGAGGTAGACCTTTAGTTCCTTTTGAAAATATGTATAGAATCACTTTCTGAGTCGATTTATGCATGTCCGTCTGTCTGTTGATGTTAAATTGTAAACAATTATAATCCAACATTTATAATCCAAATTGGATGAAATGTTGCACAGCTCATTAATTTGGCATAAGCACGAACCCTATTGAACAATTGAAAAATCGGTTCAGATTTAGATATAGCTACCATATATATTTTCGTCCGATTTTATGTAAATGGTACACTAAAGTCCCTATATATCTTTCGATTTGCACGAATTTTGGTATAACCAACAGAATTTGGCCTAGAATGTCGTGTGCTAAGATTCGTGAAAATCGGTTCAGATTTATTTATAGCTCTCATATATAGTTTCGCTCGATTGTAGGTACAGCGTACTGACTTGCGTCTATAATAATATGTGCGAAGTTTCTTGAAAGTCGGTTCAGATTTAGATATAGCTCCCATATATATTTTCGTCCAGTTTAAGGGGACCCCCCATTCTCGGGATCAAACATTTTGTTGTTATAATTCGAATCTACACTAATTAAAGAATGTCCCTATAAAATTTTAAATGAAAATTTCAAGAACTCTTGAATATACAGCCGATTTATTGTGTCAGCATCAAGTGGCGGCTGAAGGGCTTCTCAAACTTTAAACGCGCTTTTCTCTAAACGTTTTTTTTTTGCGAATGGCGGGCACGATAACTAAAAAACTAATAACCCAATCGATGACATGTGTAGGGATTGATGTTAGTCGGTTTAGATATAGATAAAGATCACATATTTAAGTTCTTTCAATTTCATGTCAATGTTCCTTCAAGAAGGCGATGTCTGTTAGGATACATATGTAGAATATACCCAAAGAGGTGAAGGGCATCATATAGTCGGCCCCGTCCGACTTTATTCCTTTATTCATTACTGGTACTGCGTAATGTCACCCTTCCAACGAGCATAAATCTGAAATTGTTTGATTGATACTTTACGAGAAATCTATTAGTACATCAATTTGCCGAAAAAATTATGGATTTCTTTTTCCCAAACTAATATACACCAGACTTTGTGAAATCATCATTCGATTAATTAAAAGTCGACTAAAAAATAAGTAAAACCTAGAATAGGGGGTTAATTTAAGAGAAGAAGAAAACGATTTCCTGAGTTTTTTACACATTTAGAGATTTTAATTTAAAGTAATCGTTTCCTAAAAAATTCTTGCATAAAGGGCAAATTTTCTCTGTTGAAAAAATATTGTCTGTTTCCAACCCAAAATATTTTTACACTGAAAAATGTATTTCGTTAAAAGCAATTGTGTTCACATATAGATTTGTTTATGCAATTGAAACAGAATCGTTTGTTTTGCTACGATTCTCTGCCTCAACAGATTTGACCTACATAGGGAATTGGTTATAATTTTCTGTGGGCAACTACGCTTCAAAGGGTTTCGAATTTAAATTGTGTTAAACGCATATATGGGTAATATGAAATTTGTGTTATCATGTTTTCAGACTGCAAGCAAATAATATTGGCTTGTTAGCTCGTCTTTTTTGTTTTTGGCCAAATTGACCTTTTGCACTTGTTAGTGGTTGATGGTGATTCCAGCAAAGAGCAAGGTCATTTTATATTCTAAATTTTTTTCTAAAATCAAAGTTCATAATGTTTGCATATATTTGTTGATGTATAGGGCCAACAAACTAAATACCCAAAGGAATATTGGAATGTTTATGTGGAGGAATAGGAAATTTCCAATAAAAACAGAAACAACATTGGCCTTGGTCATTATAGTTCACATGGTCGGTTTTATTTTTAAGGGAACATTTTTACAAAACTTTAATCCAACAACAAAAAATACAAAAATTTATTCATATGTATATGTATGGAATTTTTGTGTTCCCCAAAAAAGTTAGTTTTTTATCTATTCTGTTTGCTCTTTTTGTGTGTTTCTGTTGTATATTTTTTGTGATAGTGTATCCCACCTAAAATTTAAGGTTTAAATGTTACATCTTTTGTTGCCTTACTTTATAGATTATTTTCATTTTATTTTTTGCTGAGTGGATGGCTGGCTGACTGCCGTTCTGGATGTTGGTAGGTTTGTTGATGCTGGCTCCTGCTATCATATGGTTATTTGTAAACTTTTATTTTTTATTGCTTTGAAGATTATATGCACGTTTTGCTATATCTCTAATCTAAATTCAAATAATTTACATTGGGCTTAGCATGAACCTTGTGCACCATATGATGGTAACTTTTATAATTTTCATATCTTAAATTGGCTTAAGGTTAAGTCGATAAATATTTACCAAAAGCAAGTACCACCAGACTTGGAAGGGAGTTTCACAAAAATGCGAGAGAGAAAAAAGAAAAACATTTTTTTTTGTAAGAATTTAATTGAATATGGATACAGTATGTTGGCGTATAAAGAAAAAGAAACATTTCATATATAGAAATAATAATATTAAATTGGCGAACATATGGGAATTTAATATGAGTATCAAAAATTTAGGAAATATGTTACAATTATATTTGGGATCATTTTCTTTGGTGACTAGAGCAGAAGCTCTTGTTTTAAGAGAAATATGGGAACTCTGAATTGATTTATATTTGTGTAATTTATTGTTTCTATTTTTTAGTTGGATTCCTATCACCGTCTAATTATGACAGTTTTGATCCATATATTCAGGAATATAGTTTTAAAAATATCTGAAAATGATAAAATAATTGTGTCATCATACTGCTATTGCGGAACTTGTAAGTACGATCCAAAAATTCTACACTTTTAATTTTTATTTGGCTATGCCGCAATTATCAATTGCACAGATTATGCTACGATATATGCCCATTAGACGCAATATCCGGTCCATCAGACGTATCTATCATCTTTAGTGGATCCTTGACACGAAGCAGGAATACACATCTATATTTGAACCGACAAAATTGCATGTAAATCGGATATCGGTGCAAAATGAAACATAAAAATCGGACAAATTTATATTCTAAATCTATATAAAAATTTGGAACGATTAATGCGAA
Organism: Musca vetustissima; assembly: GCF_032173495.1. NCBI lineage: Eukaryota > Metazoa > Arthropoda > Insecta > Diptera > Muscidae > Musca > Musca vetustissima. The sequence goes on from NW_026883964.1 coordinate 15,332, forward strand.
GGAAACTATGTATTTGAGCTATATGTTATTGCAAACTGATTTGAACAAAATATAATGCAAGATATTCTAGACTCAATTCGGTACCCTGTCAATTGAAAAACGTATTTACTTGGGTGCAAAATTTACATCAAATCGGACTAAAATAAATATGAAAATATTAGTTTGGGGAAAAATAAATATATTAGGCCGGTCGTCGGAAATGTCATAACATCGCCCAGGAGCTAAAAATCGACCATAAAACGGTTTTAAACCGTTTACACAAAGCTGGATTCGATATTTGGGTGCCACACCAATTAACATCCATCCATCCATCTGCGAAGCCTTGTCCAAACGGAATGAGAAAGACCCATTCCTGAAACGGGTGGTGACTGGAGATGAGAAATGGATCGCATACGATAACCCTGTGCGAAAACGATCGTTGTCAAAGAGCGGTGCAGCACCTCTAATGGTGGCCAAACCAGGACTAACGGCCAGGAAGGTTCTGCTATGCATTTGGTGGGACGGGGAGGGTATTATTTATTATGAGTTGCTTCCATATGTCCAAACGCTACATTCTGATCTCTGCTGTCAACAACTTGGCCGTTTGAAGATAGCAATTCGCCAGAATTGGCCAACAGGAGTGGGTCCTATTCCACCAGGACAACGCTAGGTCACACACATCTGCAGTGACTCGTAAGAAACTTCTGGATCTTGGTTGGTACATTTTAATGCAATACAGCCCGGACTTGACACCAAGCGATTATCGTCTTTTTTCTTGCATTGCAAAATTTCTTTACTGATATAAAAGGATTGTGAAAATCGACTACTAGAGTTTTTTGCAAATAGAGAGCAGGACTACTATGAGAGAGGCATTATGAAGTTACTTTTAACATGGCAACAAATCATACAACAAAACGGTTCATATTTGGCCCACATAGAATATTCCGAAGCATGTTAAATAAAGTCCTATAGTTCATATAAAAATAATGGATTTGTTTTTCCCCAACCTAATATTTATACCTTTCATTATATTTTAATTTTTTATTATGTATATGTGTATATGTTTGTAAGAGGCCAAAGGAAACGAGATATACCCATGGTTCCTTTTGAGAATATGCTTAGAATAGTATAGTTTTGTCCGATTTTATATAAATGATGCACCAAACTCCCAATATTGGTCCAATTGAGACTACATTTTGCACAGCATACTGAAACAAGTTTACATTGGTATATACAAGTTTTGTTGGAAATCGGTTCGAATTTAGATGCAGCTATATATATGTAGTTTCCTCAGATTTTATGTAAATTGTGCACCATACAGTTAATGTTTGTCCGACAGGTTGACATCTGTATTGAAATTACTGCAGGTTGACGTCCGCAATACAATTTTCGTCCGATTTTATGTAAATGGAGCACCATACTGCCAATGTTTGTCCGATTGAGACAAACTTTTGCACATTTCAATGGTCTTCCAATGATGATATGTCTCTTCTATGTGCAGGATATTGTACACATTATCATGTCTTCTATGGCCCAAGTGGTGAAACTACCATATTGTCGGCTCCGTCCGACTTTTGATCTTTCCTTACTGGCAGTTATAGCGAAACAACTATTGGTATGGAAAATGAGTTCTCTGAATCTATGATTTGATATAACCCTCATATAACCGTACCTCCCGATTTAATGTGATTTAGATATGTTAGCCACAATTTACAATCAACTGTAATTTGCCACAGAGAGTTCTCAATGTGTACGAAATATCAAAAATTTGTGGGGATATGTACACGTTTTCTGGCAGCCCCATATAAAGTTACCCCCAGTATGAGTATTTACCCAAATATTGGGTATAAACTCATTAACTGCCGAAGCACTTGACGTAAGCTGCCAAAACAACTACTGGTATGGAAAATTGGGTATATGGGTCTATATAGCCCCAGTATAACCGTACCTCCCGAATTAAGGTAATTTTTAACTCTTATCAACGTTTTAGAAACAGCTGGGCTATAATTTGGCACATAGAATTAACAATGTGTGTACAAAATATCAATACAAACATTTGTGGGCTTTGGTCCACGTTTTCTAATAGCATCTGTATCTGGTAGACCATATATATGGTACCCCAATTATGAGTATATATCCAAATAGTAGGTACAAATTTTGTTATTGCCGACCACTTGACATAGTCTACCAGAACTTGGCTCAAATATTTTTCTTAAAAATGTAAAAAAAATATCTGCTATCTTCTAAACGTTATAGCGAGCGAACGTTATTTTAAATATAACAAGCTAAACTAAAACTAAAATTTGGTTAAAATTATAAAAATACGTACCACAAAACAATTTGGCTGCAATTTTGCATTCAGCTACCTTGGTGGACAAACACCTTATTCACAGGGAATTTTCAGTCCATTTCTTCATTGTGATTAAGGACCTACCCCAATTGTCAAGCTTAAGTGTGAGTAGTGTGGTATTTAGTAGTATGCTAACTGCAATTTACCGTGACATAACCCACATATAAAAGTTCGAATAAAATTCAAGTCATGAAGGGTACAATAAATTCAGTAAAGTCGAACTTGTCGCCATTTTTATTCGCTTTTTGATATTTAATACTTTTTATTAAAAAAAAATCTGCTACAGGCTATTTGTGTTTGTATGCAGTTATATTTCATATCACATTCGATTTTCTTTCAATATGTTATGGAATCAAAACAATATACGTATATTTGTTGACCCAGTTTGGATATACATGGCATATTTCTACAATATTTCATAATACGCAATATTTTATTTCTACATGTTTTTTTTTTTCTGTTAATATTTATGTACGGTTTTGTTTATCAGTTTTTAGGCTTTGTACGCGACATTTGTTAATTTATGTTTATGCACACACATTGCCAGGTATGGTTTTGCTTTTACGGTTTTAATACAAAAATTTATGTTCATTTATATTTGAAGGTTGACCGGTGTGTATATGGTGGGGGATGGCAAGGATAATATCCCAATATTTATTTTGAAATATGTGCGTGAATAAATGGAGCGGATTTTGGTAGTGTGGTGTTGTGTATTTGTCGCTATAATACACTTCCTTTAACATTTAACAAATAAAATATTTTAGTTTTGCTTATCGATCGGCTTGTAGTTAACCTACAAGCTGGATAGCAACTGCAGTGTTTTCCAAGCTGAAATCTGCGCGATCTGGAAGGCAGCGGAATTGATAAAAAGTCTGGATGCTGAGGTCGTTGAACCGGTGACTATCTTTGTGGATAGTCAAGCGGCTCTTAAAGCCATCAAATCTTGTCACATCAAATCCGAAGCCGTCCTCAAGTGTAGAGCAGCTCTGGAAGAACTTAACCGTAGCTATCGGTTGTGTTGGGTACCAGGACATTGTGACATTTTGGGTAATGAAAGAGCGGACGAACTAGCTAGACGAGGATCTCAATCCACCGATCTAGAAACAGATGACTTAATCAAACCACCCATATGTCTTTTCTATAGAAATTTTGAGGCATTCTTTGACGAAACAGCCTGTGAACTTTGGCACAACGAACCTAGGTGCAACGTGTCAAGATCCATTTGGCCGACTCTGTCTACCAAAAGAACGCGCTCACTATTGAACCTGAGTAAAGCCGAAATTAGAGTGGTGACAGGAATCATCACTGGTCACTGCAACATCAGGGCCTTTACTAGTAATTGGGATCTCGATGCAATTGATTACTGTAGACTCTGTGTTGACGAGGAGGAGACGGAGACAATTGAGCATCTCCTGTGCCAGTGTCCAGCCCTGGCTTACAGGCGGCACAGGCTAATGGGTGCTCATTTTCTACCTAGTCTCAGCCTCTTCTCAACAACCGAACCTGCTTTAATCTACAGCATAATTAGAAACATAAAGTGGTTAGGAGCATACAACCTTGGCACGTAACACTTTTCTGTCACAAATCTTCTCTCCCCTACAGATCTATCTCTTGTCTCTTCACTTCGCTGTATCTCTTCTTGTGGATGATCACAACGGACCTAACCGGTCTCAGAGTGTTGCAGTCATCATCACAACGGACCTAACCGGTCTCAGAGTGATGCAGTCATACACGTGACTGTACATCCCCAAACCTAACCTAACCTTTGCTTATCGACAGAAATTTACAACTGGAAATTATTCGTAAATACATAGGCATAGGGCTTTCATAGGATACAAACTTATTGGAAGTTTGTATCCTATGAAAGCCCGAAACGCCCTCTTTTACCCACAAAATGCGGTTTGTTCATACCCCAAATGAAATTGTGTTCTACTCATAGTAGATCCGCCAAGTTGCGCATTTAAATAAATTTTATACCCACAACCTACTACAGCTTATTTTATTAATTTTATCGAACAGTAAGCGATTGAAGATTATCGATAATAAAGCAAAAATATTTTGCTTCAAAAAATCAACCTAGTGATACTAGCACTGGGTATAGTTTATTTCTTTTGAGATCTTCAAAATAATTCATTAAAATAGTCGTAGCAAATTACCTGGTATTGTTTGTGATACCCTCTTCACCTACAGTATTAAAAGAAAAACTAATAAATGTTTACGGCTTCTAACGTACATATCTCTGAATATATATGTGTTTACATACAGTCGAGACATGGTCTAATCTTAAACTTAAAACTAAACCATCTGAGATGAGAAAATAATATCATCGTGCACACACACGACCATGTCACTCGTTGAAAAGGGTTTACTTTTCTATCTAGGTGAATTCACAAGCACACACAATCCAACTCATTCACCACCCTTCCACCGCCCCACAACATCTATCCACAAAAGAAGACATTTTTGCATAATACTTATAAACGAGCTACGTTTGCGAGTGGTGTTGTGGAACTACTTGTTAGTTGTCGGTGTAGAAAAAGCCAACTAGGCAGTAACATGAACATTAGTTATCTCTAAACTAACACAAGCACACGGCCAGAAAAAGAGACACAATGTACTTGTGAGTGCAACAAAACTAGCAGTGGAAGTAACAACAACTAAAGCTGAAGCGAGCAATGACAGCAACAATGCCAACCCAGTACCCAGAGCTGTACGAGCAGCATCCACCTCGGTGGCACGACATCAACGCCAGCTCAGCAACAACTATGCCCATAGATGTTTGCATAAAGCATTTCATTTTTTGCTCTCCACTCAACATTTTTCGCCGAGGCTTAGTGCAATGGCTACAATTTTAAAAACAAATTGCTGGGCTTAAAACCATAAAGCCGAACAGTTTCAAGTCGTCAACTCGACGTTAGCTAATAAATAAAAAAACGAGATTTTTGTCAAGTACAACTAATTAAGAAAATTTTATTTAGTTTGTTGTTTTGTTCCTGCCGACTTTTCAAACTATAATTTTGTTTGTCTCATAGTCTATCCTTAACGGAATGCAACACGAAATGTTTATGTATACTATATAATACATGAACTGAAGCAGGATGGCCCGGTTCTTAGACTTTTACAATAATTTCACATCAATTTCAACGACTATCAAATATTTTTCCAATTCACCTAAAGAACTATATGCGTGGATTTTTTAACGAATATTTTTCCATCCACTTGAAGGCAAGCACTATAGGCGTGGATTTTTTAACGAATATTCTTTAAACTACTTGAAGCAAAGACTATAGGCGTGGATGTTTTAAAGGAATATTTCTGAAGCCACTTGAAGGCAAGGACGTGGATTTTTTAAAGGAATATATCTGAAACCACTTGAAGGCAAGGACGTGGGTTTTTTAAAGGAATATATCTGAAACCACTTGAAGGGAAGGACGTGGATTTTTTAAAGGAATATATCTGAAACCACTTGAAGGGAAGGACGTGGATTTGTTAAACGACTATTTTTCAAACTAGGCAAGGACTATAAGCGTGGTTTTTTACACGAATATTTTTCAAACAAAGGCATTTTTGGCGAGATTTGTTTACACGAATATTTTTCAAACCACTTGAAAGCAAGGCGTGTTTCTCTACTCTTCACCACACTGTGGTACAGGATATTATGTCTTTGTGCATATGTTTGTAACAGGCAAAAGGAGTCGAGATAAACACATATTTCCTAGAAAAGAATCCCTTTCTGAGTCGATTTATGCTTGTCCGTCTGCCCGTCCAAGTATTTTTGTGAACAAAGTATAGGTCGCATTTATGATCCGATTTGGATGAAATTTGGCACATCTAACTTACTTGGCCCAAGGACGAACCCTTGAAATTGAAATTCGGTTCATATTTAGATATTATGTATGTAAATGTAACACCATTCTGCCAATATTGGTCCGATGGAGACAAGATTTTGCACAGAGTATTGACTTAGGCCCAGATTGATATATGCCAAGTTTTGTTAAAATCGGTTCATATTTAGATATAGCTCCCATAAATAGATTTTTCCTATTTTTCCGATTTTTTTTTTTTTTTTTTTTTTTTGTAAATGGAACACCCTACTGCCAATATTGGTCAAATTGAGACCAAATTTTGCATAGCGTATTGAAGTTACTACAGTTGACATCCTTACTGAAATTACTTCAGGTTGACGTCGTCGAAGTTTTGCCGAAATCGGTGTAGTTTTATATATAGCTCCCAATTTCTTCGAATTTTTGGTAAATGGTGAACCAAATCGCCAACATTTGTCTGATTCAAACAAAATTTTGCACAGCGTACTGGCATAAGTCCGTGATGTCCGCGAAGTTGTTTTTGAAATCGGTTCAGATTTATATGTAGCTCCCATATATAACATCGTATCTGGTATATCTTTATTCGATTTACAGGGTTGCCCATATTCGACGGACCCAAGGTTTTTTTTTTAAATCAAAGAAAGAAATAAAAAATTGGCAATTGGCAATGTTAATCATTTAATTTGTTTCAAGTAGATTTGTTTATATAAATTTTTGAATATGATATTTCTCAAATGGCCGCCTCTGGCGTTGATGACGTATTGTGCCCTTTTTGCTGCATTTTCCATCGTTTTTGCCAACATTTCGAATAGCGGCTATTTCTTCACGAATGTTGCCCTTGAGCTCTTTTACGGTCCTTGGCTTGTTAACGTAAACCCTTGACTTCAAATATCCCCACAAGAAGAAGTCAGGCGGCGTCAAATCGGGCGAACGCTTGGCCAGTCCAAATCACCACTTTTCGACACCAAACGGCCCGGAAACAAATTCTTCAGAAAATCGATTGTTATGCGACTTGTGTGCGGTGGAGCGCCGTCTTGTTGAAACCAGAACTGCCTCATACGCTTTCGACGAATAACTGGCATCACAAAATTGGTCATCATGTCGCGATAACGCTCCTGATTGATGGTAACAGCACGCCGCACCAAACTGTGACTTTTTCAGTGGCGTAAAAACGGCAATTTTTCTTATTTACGGTCCCATTCAATGTGGAATGGGCTTCGTCGGACATGATAATTTTGTTCCAAAATTGCTCGTCATCTTCGGCCATTTCGATGATTCTTTGGGCCCATTCCAATCGACGAGGCTTGTCCACAGGCAACATTCTTTGCGTCAATTGAATTTTGTACGGGAACAAATGCAAATCAATGCGAATAATCCGTTGTAAAGTGGACCGAGCCATGCCCAACTGCTGAGAACGGCGTTTATGGGACGCTCTTGGGGACCTCTCAACACTGGCTCGTACGGCAGCGATATTCTCGGCCGATCGCCTTGGTCGACTTTTATATGGCCTCTTCGGATTAGAAAGAGCTTTACCAGTCGAAAATTTTTTGTATAAACGCTTAATGGTGTTCTTAGAAAGCACATTTCTCACATTTTTTAATGTTTTCAAAGCACGTTGAGTTTTCACAATTGACTTCTTCTGTTGAATGTAAATTTCAACTATTTTAGAGCGCTCGCGTCCGTCGAATGGGTCCGTCGAATATGGGCAACACTGTATATGAAATTTGGCAGATGTGAGTTTAGAGTGATGTGTATTAACGGTTAACAGTTGCTCAATTAGGTTCAGATTTACATACGTTATGTTGTCTCGATTTCATACAAATGGTACACCAACGAATTCTTCATAGATTTCAGAATGATATGTGTATGGGTTTTTTATTTGGTTCATATATCAATGTAGAGCACACGTTTATTAATATTTTTCAAACATCCTGAGAACGTGGATTTCATAAATTAATATTTTTCAAACATCCCGTAGGCGTGGATTTTATATATTAATATTTTTCATACATCATAAAGGCGAGGATTTTATAAATTTATATTTTTCAAACAATAAGCTGAAGGCCAATAGTTGTGGTTTTTGGGATTATTCTCAATATATCTAAGGATTTAACCTCACCCAAGTGACTGTAGTTTGGCTTTCTGAAGGCAATCTGAAGCATGGTGTTCATAGAAAACATAAACAAGCTCAAAGTCTGAATTTTTTAGAAATATTTTCTAAAATCGGCGAAGGCCTAGATTTCTTAGATATATTTTCTACACATACTGAAGATCAATAGGTGGAATAGCGATGTGACTTTTCTAGAAAATGAGTAAGATAGGCCCACAGAAAGATCCTTATCGGTATTTTAAATCCACGGAAGTTGTTGCGATTTTGTGGTGGAATCAGAGTATAAAGACGAATGGAGAGAGTACCTTTGTCGGTTTCATAAAAGAATTGATCTATTGCTATTGTTTGGAATATTTTGGGTGTACGGCAATGATCCATATATGATTTACCATTCCATAGTGTTTAATCGTTCATTTCAACGTGAACTTATGTATATAGGAAAATAAAGAAAGAATCTGTGGTGTAGGACGAAGACCTTTTATTTCTTGCTAGAAGTAGTCACTGTAATTTAGCATTGATATAGGTGTAACCCACCGATGCGGTATTCTGAAATATGACAGAAAACATCTTCTCGAATAATTTTCGATATAGGTCCCTGCTTTCACATAGTCCCTCCCATTTAACGTATTTAGGCGGGTTTAACCGAAGTAATCCACTGAAGTGACTATAATACTGCTTTCAATGTTCTTTAAGACTGAAAACCATATTTGGCAGAAAGTATCAATCCCACAGGATTAACACATTCCGTATTCTTGGAGATAAACATTTTTGCAGACAATTTTGTATATAATAAAAAATCTGAAGGTCTATCTTTTTTATTTATTTTGTCAGAAATTAAAGAAATTTTGAATGGTGGAAGCTATCAGTTGTTTTGTCCTGCCGGATATAACGAAGTTGTTGCTTGTTTATGAATGTTGTACCGAATTTATTTCCGGTATCCTGTTCTTCTGATTTCTTCCCAAATTTATTTATTTTTTTAATTAAATCGAGGTTTAGAATGCCCCTTTAAACATTTTCGAAAAAATATGAATCGAAGTGATTTATATTGCACATGAGAACTGTTGTCAGATAAAACATAGCTTGTTTTCAGTATAATCATCCACAGTTTATATACAATTTTACTTGTCCTGGTACCTATCTACCCCACCCCTATCAACAAAAAGAAGATATGTATACAGCAACCGTATTAGAGTACACATGAGAAGTTTGGTTGAATGCTAGAAAAAAGGTATGCCGGTAGCTAGTTCTTTGCTTTTCCGTTTTAGTTTTTTCCCGTTGCTCCCGTATACTGTAAGAAAGATTTTCGGTATGAAAGAAAATTGAAGTGTTACTATCTACAAAGATAAATATTAGAAGACACGTACGAATAAAATTTATTAGGATGATATTTAACAAAAATAATTATTTGTAAAAATGTTTATAAATTTAACATAAGATTGTTATGTTTTTGTATTTTGGTAAATTTTTTTATAAAAAAAAATAATTATAAATAATATTTATGTATTTTTTCTAAACTATTTGCCAATAATATAACCTTTTATTACCACTACACCCTAATAAATATATTTTTGTTGCTGTAATAAATGTATGGCCATGTAGAGTCCAAAGTAATAGTTGCTGTAGAATAAGAAGAACACTTAACCGGGCTCAGTGGGTTAAGTACAGTAGCTTTTTATTTACTTGAACAATCTATGAGCTAGCTAGCACACACATGCCTACCTACATACATTCATATTCGCACATACACTCCCCCACTACCGCTACTGTGCTCAGCCATCCTGAACAGAAAGATAGCAAAATCTGATGATATTTGAGCCACTTTTCGTTAAGGTAGCTATCGCATGAAACTTGTTCCACTTCCAGGTTTTTTTTTCCTTATTTCAAACGAGAACGAACAACCATAATATTTTTATGGATATAATGAAATCACTGATGCACAAAAGCCCCAAAAAGACCTCTTTAGAGGACGTTATGTGGACATGTGTGTTTTCTTTTTTGCCATTTACCTGTATTTTCATTGGGAATACATCGGCAATGAAAAGTGTGTCTATGTCCACACTCTACAACATATCGCCATTCTCTAAAGGATATTTTATATTAAATGAAAATCCTATTGTTACAAACGACAGAAAAGGTCGCATCTTGTTGTCTACTACCTTCATATCTTAACTAGTTTCGGATAAGGATTTCAGCCGTGAATTGCTAATACGATATTAATATGACATTTTGTTTAATAAAACCAACCATCTAAAGGGCAAAAGTCATAGGGATTTTTTCTCGCCCAAAGGATTTTATGGGGATTTATATTTTAGACCAAGTTTGATCTTGATAATTAAATTATATATTGCAATATCCTTTTGTTAATTTGTAAAGAATATCTATATGTAAAGAATATTATAGGAAATATATAGAAATAATATTGGGCACCGGAAAACATATTTTCATGTTGGGAAGAGAAAACATTGCAAACGGGTGTGATCCTGGCTAAATTGGTGGTATTGTCAGGTTAAATTTGTTATTCCCTCCACCATGAGGAAAACCATTTTAAAATTCCTGTTTCTCGAGACCAAAGAATATTTAAGTGGAAACTGAAAATAAAATTCAGAACCGTACATAAATATAGCAGAAGTCATCATAACATGCAGGAGTATAGTTTATATTGGTTTCATACATGAACTTGCATACATTGGTAAAAGATATTTACCAATGTATGTAAGTTCATATAAGTACATAAAAACTTTCTTACACCAAATCATTTTTCAGACAATTTGGAGTTGATTTGCAAATGTCCGCTCATCTGTGTGATAGGCTGGTATGCCCAGAACCTTTCGAACCTCTCGGTTTCCTACAAACTTTGCTCGGTATCCGATTGGAGCCAAGCTTTGCACAATTTTAAATTTGATCTATCTGTTTGCAAATGGGGGTGGCGTATGGGATAATGAATACCAAGCAACGTCTCTGATTGGCCTTAACATGCCAAATCCGTTATCTTTGTCCCTCTTTCATCTCAATTGTGGACACTGACCTCCGCACGGTGTCACCTGTGGTACCTATAGAGAGAAAAACGTGAAGAAATCGAGATGTACGGAAATGTTACCAACGAGTAAAATACCAAACCGAAGGTTATGGTGCAGGCACATCCTACTGCAGAAATTAAGAAGGAAACCTGGTGACAGAAACAGACAGCGTGTTGAGGATCTGGAAGAGCATTTTGCAAAGTTTCTGGTATTAAATAGTGGCGGTGAAGATGATTCCCCAGAACCAATAAGAGATGATGGTATAGAGTGTATACCACCTAGCCAAGATGAGGTCAGAGAAGCAACTAATTTGCTGAATAACAATAAAGCAGCAGGTGCCGATGGATTAACAGCCGAACTATTTAAGACCGGTGATCAGATGCTTTTCAGGAGCATGTACCATCTGATTATTACAATTTGGCTAGAGGAATGCATGCCCAATGATTGGAACCTCAGCATTCTGTGTCCCGTGCACAAAAAGGGGATAAGTCTCCTTCCCATCGCATATAAAGTGCTATCCAACGTGCCTTGTGAACGAATGAAGCCAATGGCCAATGACATTATTAGACCATACCAATGCGGCTTCAGACCTGACAAATCCACCATTTACCAGAATTTCACTCTGCGCAAAATCCTGGAAAAGACCCACGAAAAGACCCCAGCTGTAACATCTACCTTTGAATCTGCCAGTAAACGGCGGGAAGACCAAGCTGATGGTATCAACGCGCAAGATCAGGACCAACTTGAGAAATACAGCTGTGAGGTAGTCAAAGATTTTATATACCTTGGTTCCGCCATAAATAAAACGAATACCATCAGTTTTGAAATTCGGAAAAGGATAGTGTTGGCCAACAGATGCTACTATGGTCTAAGTAAGCATTATAGAAACAAGGCCACTTCCCGCCAGACGAAACTCACACTCTACAAGACGCTGATACTATCCGTGCTTACACAAGCAGATAAGTCAGCTCGTGGAGTATTTGACAGAAAAATTATCCGAATGACCTATGGGTCGATCTGCTTTGACGATGAATATCGCCGTCGAATGAACCATGAGTTTTACCATCTATTCTCGGACATCGGCATTGTCAGACTATCAAAAATTTTCATAGGTAAATAAAGATTATTACCTATGGATGTAGTCGATCAGACTGACTCGCTCAGATTTATGCAGACCATAACTGCGATACGATAGAGATCGCAATATTTATGAAATAGCTCTGAAATTTTGCACATACGTTGTTAATGCTTCTACGATGTTGGGTATTGCAAATGGAATATATCAGTCAATGTTTTGGTGTGGAACTTGAGAAGGCCACTTCCGCCAGACGAAACTCACACTCTACACGACGCTCATACTACCCGTGTTTACACAAGCAGATAAGGCATCTCTTGGTTTATTGATTCTCAAAATATTCTTCAGCAGTGTTTATACAAATTTTCGTGTGCTTAACTCAATTGTTGAATCGCTTTTACCACTCCTACAAAACATAAATTTGGAATCGAAGTTGACCGGCATGTTAGCAGTCATGATATCAGAGCTAAAAACTGTTTCAAACCACTTCCAATTGACCAGAAACGGCCAGAATTGGCCAACAGGAAAGGTATCGTGTTCCACCAAAAAAATTTATATCTAGGGAGGATTCTGAAAATCGACTACTAGAGTTTTTTTTTTAATAGAGAGCAGGCCTTCTATGAGAGAGACATTATGGAGTTACCTTTAAGAAATGGGTATATCTCATTCTATTTTGCTAAGGCTTCGTAGATGGAAATTCAATCCATCCTATTTTTTCTGTTAATTGGTGTGGCACCCAAACATCGAGCTTCTTTGTGTAAATGGTTTAAAACAGTTTTATGGTCGATTTTAGCTCCTGGTCGACTGTTAACATGCCGGCCAACTTCGATCATTTCTCCGATTTGATCGACATTTTCGACGACCGGCATATTGGATATATTTTTCTCCAACCTTATATAGTCTTTACCAAAATGAAATTCTATGTCGAATATTTAAGAAAGAGCTTTAAAATTTTGCACATACATTGATAGTGCTCCTATGATGTTGGTGTAGGCCCCATATACAAGTTTTCCAACCGAATTGGCTATAATTTGTTATTTTGAGTTCTCATTGAATAACACATCTCCGTACCAAAAATCAGTGATATTGAGCCAAGTTTCAGGGTAGCCTCATATAACGGTAGCTCCCAATATTCAGTATTTTTGAGATTTTGAACACGTATTCCAACCGTACCAAAAATTATTAATATTGACCTAAGTTTCAGGGTTGCTTCCATATAACGGTACTTCCAAATACTCAGTTTTTTTTGGTGTTTTGGACACGTTTTCCAATCGAATTGGCTATAATTTGGTATTTTGGGTTCTCATGGCTGTCAAATCTCACTACCAAAAAATATCAATATAAATCTCCGTTTTTTATAGCTCCATATAACGGCAAGATATTTTGAAAGTTTCAATCATCATTTTCCCACGTTTTAATTTGTTTCGCCGTTGCAAACATAAATTTACTGCGATAAAATTATTTTGGGAGTACCCGAGCTCTCTGGGCCCAGAGAGGCCCGTCGATGGTGAATGATATCATATAGTCGTCTCCGCCTGATATTTGAACATTTCTTGCTGGTTAAATATGTTTTACATATAATTAAGTTCCTTCTTGCAAATGTAGTATTTACTTCCCGATAAACTTTCATTAAATTTTACCTTCAAAATTTAGTGTGGGTCTTAAAATTTCACCCAATAAAATTACTTTTCTTGCCATCAGGCTCTTTCCGATTCCGTCGTCTATTATTTTGCTCTTGGTTTTGTTTCTTTTTTTTGTTGTTGTTCTTGTTCTTGCATTTACTATGTCAATTTTTTCCCAACTCATTTTCATTTCCTGTTCTGTGGTGTCACACAATACAAACACTCTGTTCAAGTTGTGACATAATAACTAATTATTTCGGAAATATTATGTCTAGTTATGGCTTCGAATCCGTTTAGGTGGCTGCAAATTGTAATTATCAACAGAGGGAGAGAGGCAAGGAGAGGTAGAGAACAAAAAATTATAAAAGTTATATAACAGAGCAATGTACCAATTTGATTGGGGAAAATGAAAATGCGGGAGGGTAAAGTTTGGCAGGCATTTCATTTTGTTAATAAGCTTTAATAAAGAAAGAGTGAAATTCTTGAAATTATGTAAATGAATTTGAGAAAATTATTCATTTACAATTTTAATTATGTTTCTTTTCAGGTGAGGTTTATTGATTTTAAAATATGTGCTGTAAGTATTTCCTTTGAGATTGCTATTTCAATAATAATCTCACTCCCAGCTCCAACTTCTTTAAAATCCTAAGATAACTTTAATTATTTTTTAACAACTTTGAAAATATTCTAATCATATCTAATCGCATCTATATACTGTCCATGTTAAGTATATGTGACACTTTACGACTTATTAAAACTCTCATATCCACAAAAATCTATATTAAATTCTATTAAGGACTAAAGCCTTCACCAAAACGAAAAAATAAAACATTGTCCTATTTTTTGGACACTCATTAAAAAGTATTAATTTTATGACTTATTTTATTGTGCACTTTGATCTTGTGGATTTGAAAAGTGCCGCCTGCCGTCCAGCCAATATAATAAAAACTTTCACCCAGTAATTGATGGCCTATTTTTATAGTTGTTTCTTTAAAATAAAAAAAACAGAAAATTCTTCATTAAATACGGTCACTTTTAATGGCGACATAAAACAGTAGATCCCAAACAATGACATCATTTATTTGTAACAAGAACCGCTGCCGTAAATGATAAACAATTTTACAAGAGCTAATTTACTTTATTTTTATTTATTTATTTAGTTTTTTCTTATTGCTGTTGTTGTTGCTTTCTGCCTTTTACTTAAATGAAAGACGTTCGTTTATTTGGTAGGATTTAATATTGTTTGAAATTTAATATAGGCTTTTATTACTTTTTAATTTTCTTTTTGAAGGGTCGTCATTCATTTTGGCAATATAAAGTGTAAAGTATACTTTGTGAGTTGATATTGTGTGATTAAATGTGAATAGAGGGTTATGATATATGAACTATATAAAATATATTTTAGATATTATTTGAAGATAGTACTTAAAAAAATATTCTTCAAACATTATTTAAACATTAAAACATTATTTTTAACAAATCCACGCCTTCTAACAGCCCTTGAAAATATTATTCTCAAAAAATCCAAGCCTTCTAATAACCCTTGCAAAAAATTTTTTAACCCAGTTAGTGGAGCAGTGTATTCGGGTGGGGCCGATCATATGATACCCTACACAACTTCCACGAAAATCTAACTTTCCGTGGTTCTATGTTCTGATCTTGGGCAATATTTCTTGACCGACTAGAGGCCAACAAATATCACTAGTATTCTTATTACTAGGTTGTGTTGTGATGTTCGGTTTTCAATTGTGTCCCACAGATCGACTCAAAAAAAAAAAAAAAAAACACAACCAGTAATGAAAGTAGTAAAGTCGGACTGGCCGACTATATGATACCCTTCACCACTATATGTATATTGTATATATGTATCCTAACAATTTCATGTCATGTCAACCTTTGCTACATTTAATTTTAATCAGATTTAAGGAAATCGATTTATAGCAAACATGATACACCCGATTCAGTATGCCGCACTGTTAAAAATATAATCTCAATCAGACACCCGTTCGAAATATATATGGTACGTTGTGCAAAATTTCGTCTCAATCGGACAAATATTAGGAGTTTGGTGCACCATTTACCTAAAATCGGACTAAAAAATATATGTGGGACCTATATCTAAATCTTAACCGATATTCTCGAAACTTAACACATCTCATTCCAGAATCAATTTAGTACGCTATGCCAAATATGGTGGAAATCGAAAGATATATAGGGATTTTGGTGCACCATTTACATAAAATCGGACAAAACTATATATGGGAGCTATATCTAAATCTGAACCGATTTTCACGAAACTTAGCACATAGTTCTGGACCAAATTTAGTAGTCTGTGCCAAATTTCGAGCAAATCCAGAGATATATAAAAACCGATTTTCACCAATTTCAATAGGCTTCATCTTTACTTGTTACTTGTGCCAACCCTGTACCAGATTGTGTTGGAGGGTATAAAAAGGGGGTTATATGGGGACTACCCCTAAAAGGGGGCGAAGGGGGGGGGGGGGAGTTTGTTACCATATACGACTAAAAAACCAAATTACAAAGAATTTGGTTGAAAAACGAGCTCAAGAACCAAATACCAAAAATTTGGGGGTACTGTTATACGGGGACTACCAGAAAAACTGAACCTATATTTATAATTTTTAGTGGAGTAATTTGGTACCCAATAAGAACACAATGTACAAATTTTCAGAGAATTCAGTTATAAAACGAATCCAAGAACCTCAAAATACCGAAAATTGGGGATACCCTTATATGGGGGCTATCCGAAAAAAGGACCTATACTTATAATTTTTAGTAGGGAGATTTGCTACCCATAAAGGACCCAAAGTACCAAATCTTCAGGGGTATATATATATACGGTATAGAATACAAATTTTGTCATTTTTCCCTAAAAAGTCGGGGTCAGGTCCATTTGACCCGCTAAATATACAGATCTTTATCAAAACAGCAATGATTGGCCCGATCCTCTACTCCATGTAAAAATTCGCGATGTTTGGGCCATAATTGCCGCCTCTAGAGCGACAAGAAAAACCGAAAAAATAAGTATTTGGTGCATTTCATCCCTTAAATATTAACTGATCTTTACCAAAAGCAATAGGGATCTTCATTGGCCAAAACCCATCCTACATGCAAAATTTCGTGAAGATTGGTCCATAACTGTGGCCTGTATCGTGTTTACAATTTATAATGGACAGACGGACGGACGGACATACATGTCTAGATCGACTCAGCTAGTCGAGACATGACGATCGGTATACTTAAAGGTGGGTCTAGGATCAATATTTCGCGGCGTTACAAACTCTTGGGGCTGCACAAAGCTATAATACCCTGACAACATAGTTGTGTAGGGTATAACCATTAAGGAAAGTAGTAAAGTCGGACTGGGCCGACTATATGATACCTTCACCACTTTGGGTATATTCTAAATATGTATCGTAACAGACGTCGCGTGTTTGTTATTTATTTATATATGAATATAATTTATATTGCTTCAGTACGTTGTGCCAATCGGCCTTGCTAAGGATCTTTTCACGAATCATTATAGACTTAATTCAGTACTCTGTACCAAAATTCGTGCAAAACTAAACCTAAAATCTGGTATATATATATATATATATATATATATATATATGTGGGAGCTATATTTAACTCTGAACCGATTTTCACGAAACTTTGCACACATCATTCTAGACCTTATTCAGTACTTAACTTAATACGCTATGCCAAATTTCGTGCAAATCGAATGATATATAGGGAATTTGCATTAAATCGGTCGATAATATATATGGGAGCTATATCTAAATCTGGACCGATTTTCACAAAACTTAACACACATCATTGCAGACCTAATTCAGTTCACTATACCAAATTTCGTGCAAATCGAAAGATATATAGGGACTTTTGTACACCATTTACCTTAAATCGGACGAAAATATATATGGGAGCTATATATAAATCTGAACCGATTTTTCCCAATTTCAATAGGGTTCGTTCTTTGGCCAAACAAATGAGCTATGCCAAATTTCATCCAATTCGGATCATAAATGCGACCTGTACTTTGTTTACAATTTAACATGGACAGACGGACGGACATGCATAAATCGACCCAGAAAGTGATTCTATGCATATTCTCAAAAGACACCATGGGTATTTTTCGATTATTTTTGCCTATTACAAACATATGCACAAAGACATAATATCCTGTACCACAGTGTGGTGAAGGTTATAAAAAAACTATAAAAATCCAGTCCTTTGAAAAAATATTTTTAAAAAACAACACCCTCTAGTAGCCTTTGAAAAAAAATATTTTAGAAAAATCCAAGTCTTCTAATATCCCTTGACTTACTCTTAAATATGTGTCTCCTATTTAATATCCCTTTAACTATTGTTTCTAAGAAAAGCGTGTGTATATAATCCTCTTAATTGTCCAATGTCTCCACTTCTCAAGTTTCTTTGTGTGTGCGTGTGTGTGTGCTTGGTTGTGTGTTAATTTGACGCTTCGACAGTTCAGTAGTTTTAAAATACCTTGAAGACCTTCTCAAAGGCTCTAGGGTCACACATAACTCAGTAAGAAGAAAATGTCTCCCTTTTTAACGAAATTCACATTTCGCATATTTCAATGAAATTGGATAGCAAAAAATGTCAAAAATAAATGTTTGGCATGTGAAAAGGCAACAACAAAGAAATACCGAAAAAAATGAGTCGGGGATAACTTGACATAAAATATGCGAACAGCAACCAATCAATTGAGAAAGGCCGACTGACAGACACAGGATGGCATGCTACTTAAATTTCATGTTAGGCGACAAAGTAATTTTCGAAAATTAATGAGAAAATTTAAACATCATTATTTTACAAATTGTTTGGGACACGATGCGATGAAATGACAATGGAGAAGAGGCTCACTGGCTACCTAGCCAGCGCCTATGCCTTAAACATCAACACTTACAGGTTAAACAGCCAGTACGAGAAAAAAATAAATAATTGGGTTTTCTTGTTTGCCATCCTGTCTTCATTTTCTCTCTCTCCACACAAACAAAGAGGAACGCTACAAATATGTCATGTGGAAAATTGTCTGCACAAAATTTAATCAAGCGACATTGTTGAATGTTGAACAAAATTACATGGCATTACCTATGTACCTTCATGTTGAAGGTCACTGGAAGGAAGTGGTGAACTTCACACAGACACACACACACACCAACATATGTTCATAACAAGGAAATTTGTTATTTCTCTGGTCTGCTCCTGCCTCTGCCTCAGCCTCTTGACATTAATTTGAGCCATATTTTCAGAATTCTCTTGAGCAAATGTTACACATTTATGAAAACAGTGTTTGCTTGATTGCTCATTTTGCAAAGAGTTTAGGCAACAAGGTCATTTCGGTAATTCCTTATCAGTTTCCTTTTGGAAACTTATGCTGGTATATAACACACAGCCATAAATATATAACATTTTCTTTAAACGTGACTTCCGAATAAAGAACTGAACATCTGTTTTGACATTTTTCAAAAATTGAGTTATATATTAAATTTGTTGTAGAAAAAAAAGACGTAAAGGCCTTTTTCGATTTAGGCCAGCCAACATCATTATATGCCTACGTATGTTGGGTAATGTGTGTTGCTTTAAAATCCCATGTATGTGGATGTTAAATTTAAGGAAAAGAAATATATTAGTCATTATTTTTTTATTAACATTTTTTGTACTATAGTATATATCGACCAGTAATTTATTTCAACCGTTATTATGAGTTAATGATTTTGTATACAGTATTGACAGATTAATCAGGATATGGCTCGTGCCACATATTATCACATTATTAATTACAGAAATGTGTTTCCAGGGGCATCCCACCTCGTAAAAGGACGGGGAATTCTGTCAAATTAATTTGAAGCTCCTCTATATGCTCCACTATATTTAAAAGTTCAAAAATGACATTATGGTAGCTGCGCTGCAAAGTCAAGCTAAGTTTTCCTCCACCAATCTCTCAAGCCTTATGCGAAATAAACCTATTGAATGAATTGAAGAAAACACTGCTGATTTTCAAGGATCTTAGCTCCCTACATGAAAACTTCTTCAGTCTATATGTCTCTAAAGTATTTTGATATTATTTGTAGGATGTTGAATAATATTACATACATACGACATATTATGTCGGTTCACGATTTGCTATAGCATCCACATATTGGTGCCTAACAACTTTACTCCCCTTTTTGTTATTTGCATACATAATTAGTTGCAAAAATTTAAAACTAGAGCTATGTTTTCTAGTTCTATATACCGTTACATATTGTCTACAATTCCATTGGACACATGTGGCAAAAGGTTCGGATTCGAGTTCCAACAAATTAAAAAAAAATATTTTCGGGATTTTAAACCCCCTTCTTATACCCTTCAACACACTGTGGTACAGGGTTTTATGTTTTTTGAAACGAGATAGACACATGGTTCCTTTAGAGAATTTGCATAGAATCAATTTCTAAGTCGATTTATGCACGTCCGTCCGTCTGTCTGTCCACGTTAAAATTGTAAACAAAGTATAGGTCGCATTTATGATTAGAATTGGATGAAATTTGTGCATAGCTCATTAATTTGGCCCTAGCACCCTATTGAAATTGGGAAAATCGGTTTAGATTTAGATATAGCTCCCATATATATTTTCGTCCGATTTAATGTAAATGGTGTACAAAAGTCCCTATATATCTTCCGATTTGCACCAATTCAGTCTAGAATGATGTGTGTTAAAATTCGTGAAAATTGGTTCAGATTTTTTGGTAAATGGTGCACCACAGTCCCTATATATATTTTTATTTGCACGAAATTTGGCACATCATACTGAATTAAGCCTAGAATGATGTGTTTTTGTGAAAATAAATAGATATAGCACCAAATATAGTCCCTATATATATATATCCTTCGATTTGCACGAAATTTGGCACAGCGTACTGAAATAAGTCTAGAATGATGTGTGATAAATTTCGTGAAAATCGGTTAAGATTTAGATATAGCTCCCATGTATATTTTCGTCCGATTGTATGTAAATGTTGCACCAAAGTCCCTATACATCCTTCGATTTGCACGAAATTTGGCATAGCGTACTGATTTGAGTCTTGAATGATGAGTGGTGGGTTTCTCGAAAATCGGTTTAGATTTCGATATAGCTCCCACATATACATATATATTCGTCAAACATAAATGGTGCACCAACTCCTAATGTTTATCCGATTAACACGAAATTTTTCACAACGTATCGAATTGAGACTTGAATGACGTCTGCCCTAATGAAATTTAGCATAGGTTGTAAAAACATTAGTATGTTCCTTCGAGGGAACATAGAACATTGCAATTGTAAGGATACATATGTAGAATATACCCAAAGTGGTAAAGGGTATCATATAGTCGGCCCAGTCCGGCTTTACTACTTTCCTTACTGGTTTCATTACATCCTTTATATTGAAATATCCACAGATAAAATTATAAAATTATAATAAACTATGATAGAGGGACAGACAGACGGACAGACATGCATAAATCGACTCAGAAAGGGACCATGTTTCTATTTCGTTTCTTATTGCATGTTACAAACATATGCACAAAGACATAATACCCTGTACCACAGTGTGGTGAAAGGCATAAACACATTTTGAAAATTGATGCGCAGAATATATTAAAGTTCATCTCAATTTCAAAAAATTTAAGGTTTTTTGGTATATGATTCGTACCTACACTAGTTCAAGAATGTCCCTATAAAATTTCAAGTGAACATCTCAACAAGTTTTGAAGATATAGCCGATTTATTGTGTCACTTCTCAAATTTTAAGCGCGTTTTTCTACGAACTGTGTTTTTATGATGCCAATATTTTCGAAACAAATTGCTGCAATTTGGCATTTTAAGATTGCATAAAGTAAAATTATTCCTCGTAAAATTTTAAAAATATGTAGATTAATGTCAGTAAATGTCAGTAATTGAAATTTTTATGTTATATCCTTCAAAATGAGAAAGCCGAAACCATTGAAAATATATTAAAGTTATTACAATATAAGAGTAATTGATATCTTTATGTTATAAACTCCATCGAGTTATTACAAAAAGGGCTGTACGGCAGATAATTCCCCATTTTCAGATTTAGCCGGTCAAAAATTCGTCGGTTTGAACCGATGTCTGAGAATTTTCACAGTGGAAAATGATTCGTCTTCTTTTCATTGTTTTCGAAAGCCTCTGAAGACTTCAAAATTATGGAGTACTACTCATAATTTACGGTCCAAATTTGCTCAAACGGAGCAATTCCCATGTGACCAATTTTGTCAAAGAAAAGGCTTCAAGTATTTTTCAAATCAAAAATTCCGTTGGTTTAGGTCTTCTATGATTCGATACCTCATGTCTATTAAAGCACTACTACGGATTTTGTTAAAATTATTATTTTTTAACACGTTCTGTACAGCAATGTTCACTAATATAAAATCAAATTTTGAAATAAAGTCAAAAATAAAATTTGTATTATAGCCAATTTGATTGATCAACGTTCTCAAAATCCCCAAACTACCAAATAATGGCGAACCCGGTTATGTAAGGGCCTACGCCAAAACTTAAGGGTACCCCCCCCCCCTCACGATTTTAATTTTTCAAGATTTTCAATGGGCTGGTAAATCAATACCAATACATTTTAAGGTTTGTAACTTTACACATATTAATTGAAGATTTAAAATAGAAGAAAAATAATTTACAAAAATTGTTGTTGTTGTTTTTTGTAATTAAAGAAAAGTCCTTATTTTTGATGGCGGGCACGATAACTCCTCACTGGAACATCAGAATCTGAAAATTCTAACGGTGTTAGAAAGAGTACATGTCTGGCTCTCGTAAAACTAGGATTATTGACTTCGCTCTAAAATTAAGAAAATGGTGGACCTTTGAAAAAATATTTTTGGAAAATCGCCGATTTTTTTACCAAAACACAAGTTAAAAAATAAGGAAATCTTCACCATTGGCTTTATCCTAGTTGATACGAAGCTATACACTCACAGAGAAACGTGTAAAAATGAAATCGATTGGGTTATTACTTTTTGAGTTATCGTGCCAGTCATTCGCAAAAAAAATGTTTAGAGAAAAACGCGCTTAAAGTTTGAGAAGCCCTTCAGCCGTCACTTGATGCTGACACAATAAATCGACTATATCTTCAAGAGTTCTTGAGATTTTCATTTGAAATGTTGTAGGCACATTCTATAATTAGTGTAGATTCGAATTAAGTAAATATTCAAAATTTTTGGTACGAAATTGTCAAAGTCGATGAGAATTCAAAATAATTAATTACGGGCAACTTAGCGCACTAAATCTCTTTAAAGGCACATTCTCGCATAGATGTAGTTTCAAATCAAATAAAATTATCGAAATCACTTTTCAAAGCCGAAAGTAATTTTTCCAAGAAATCCGAAATTTCCAGGTATCCGACTATATCGGATCCACTTCTTTCATTTTCTTCCGTGTCCTTCTACATGTCACAAACATATGAACAAAGACATAATACACTATACCATTGGTTGGCGTAAAAATTTACTCCGGGAATTGATTTTTTTTTGTATATAACATTATTATATATTTTAATTTCATTACCCCTTTTCCCTTGAGACTTATATTTCAATGATTTTGATATACACACACAAATATATGTAGTTAATATTCCACTACCATCCCACTTGAAGCTTTACTTTGCTACAATTTCCTTCGACCTTAATTTCTTTTGATTATCGTTATTTTACATTGTTTCGATACAATTTTACAATTTGGTCTGTTTCCAGTTTCCTAGTTGGTTTGGTAATGTTTGTGGTTTGTTCGGACTTTGTTTGCTAGTCTTAAGAACATTTCTAATGGCATTTCTTAGATTATATACTACAGGATGTAAGAAAATAGTTCTCATTAAGTGTAAATTCGTTAGCAAAATATAGTGGTTTTGTATACACAAAAATAATCGAGACAAGGCAGAGAAGGCAAACCTTAAACCTTAAAACAACTTTATAACATATTTTGATAATATTAATGGGAAAAATAAGCATAATCAATCTGAGTGCTTAAAATACGTTTATCCTTTTGACATGTATGTTAAAAACAAATTTAATTTCCATACATTACTTTTTTATATTAAAAAGTGAAAATTAAAAATGTTAGTTGTTTGGGATTTTTACCTTGTTTGTTTTTTTTACCATTGATGATTAATTAATTTAATTAAGAAGTCGGTAGAAAATTTCAATTAATATCCCCCAAGGACAAAATGGGTTTGGCTCACACTGCTGCGTATATTTAATAGAAAAGTTTATACATATAAGCGACAACGAAATGCTGTAGGCTCAACAATGTAAAAGGGTTTATTTAACATAAATTTTAGCAAATTAGTAAAATTTTTTTTGTTCGGTTTAATGTACAATTAACATGTATCTAATGTGTTGTATATACTCAAGGTACTAAGGACTAACAGAAACACACACATATATATACACCTTTCTTATATAAATATACTACAATATAGGTTTGAGTGTGTTTGTGTCGCTGTATCGTTTCTTATTTCTTGGCAATTGCTATAGAAGACATGTTGCAATAAGAATAAATCTATGGCCAAAAGATTGTGGCTTTAATGTTTTGTGGGCTATATATATAAAATGTTGTTGTGGCAAATATAACACTGGGTGGTAGCTAAATTAGTTCAGTCCAAAAAAGGACACCAGTTTTGGCAAGAAAGCAACATACCAACGACAATATTCACATATTTACTTGTATATAGTTTTGTGAGTACCTCAACCAGGAAGAATAAACAATACAACCGCACAACCAAAGGCCAAAAATTCTTAGTGACAATGACGGAATGGAAAATATAATAGAAAGATTAATTTTAATGAGATTTTTGTTCCAAGCTCATGTTCAGAGAAAAACATAACAACCATATATGTACATATGTATGTGACCCTATTTGTTTGTTAGCCATGTAATAGGCTATGTTTTGTTCTTTAATTAGAATTAAGGATCGTAATCATGTTACAGACCTTATTATATTTGTGTACCATGTCATATGTGGAAGGGTTATATTTGGTAAATACATATTCTGATGGTATTGTAAAGTTACTTGCCGGAATGTATGCATTAATTTAATTAGGTTTTCAAAGCTTTTCAGTAGTCAGTGGCGTTTTGGATGATTTTATTGTGGAATTTTATGTCATAAATATGAGGAAATTGTATTAAGGGGACCGCCCCCCATTCTCGGGGTCAAAAAATTTTTTTTTGATTCAATTCGAATCTACACTAAATCAAGAATCTCCCTACAAAAGTGAAAATCTCAAGAACTCTTGAAAATATAGCCGATTTATTGTGTCAGCATCAAGTGACGGCTAAAGGGCTTCTCAAACTTTAAACGCATTTTCCTCTTTTGCGAATGGCGGG
The DNA here is from genome assembly GCF_032173495.1 of Musca vetustissima. Taxonomy (NCBI): domain Eukaryota; kingdom Metazoa; phylum Arthropoda; class Insecta; order Diptera; family Muscidae; genus Musca; species Musca vetustissima. The sequence continues at coordinate 40,734 of NW_026883964.1, forward strand.
CACGATAACTCAAAAACGATTCCAAATTTTTACACGTTTCTCTGTGAGTGTATGAACTAGGATAAAGCCAATCGGTGAATATCTTCCTTATTTTTTACCATGGTTTTTGGTCAAAAATCGGCGATTTTCCAAAAATATTTTTTCGAAGGTCCGCCATTTTGTTAATTTTAGAGCAAAGTCAATAATCCTAGTTCATACGAGAGCCAGACATGTACTCTTTCTAACTCCTTTGGAATTTTCGGATTCCGATGTTCCAGTGAGGGGTTATCATGCCCGCCATCAATAATGAGGACTTTTCTTTAATTACAAAAAACAACAACAAGACAACAAAAAAATTTTTTGTAAATTATTTTTCTTCTCTTTTAAATCTTCAAATATATATGTGCAAAGTTGCAAACCTTAACAAGCATTGGTATTGATTTACCAGCCCATTGAAAATCTTGAAAAATTAAAATCGAGAATGGGTGGGGTTCCCTTAATAAAGAGAGGAAATTGTATTAACTGTTTTTCAAGGACTTTTTTTAAGGACGCATAGAAAATTATAGAAATAACTTGTCAAAGCCGAAAGTAATTTTTCCAAGAAATCCGAAATTTCCAAGGATCCCCCTATATCATACCAATTAACTGTTTTCAAGGACTATATAAGACGGGGATTTTTTAAAGAATATTTTTTCCATGACTCTATAAGGCGTGGATTTTTTAAAGAATACGTTTACAGGACTATGTAAGACGTGGATTTTTTCAACTATTATTATAAGGCGCGAATTTTTTATAGAATATTTTTCAAGGACTATTATGAAGTGTTGATTTTTGTTAAGAATATTTTTTAACGACTATTATTAGGCGTGGATTTAAAAAAAATTGAAATCCATTTTATAAGGCGTGGATTTTTCAAAGAATATTTTTTCAAGGACTGGGTTTTTAAAGCATATTTTTTCAAGGACTATTTTAAAGAATATTTGGATTTCATATTTTTTCAAGGACTATTATAAATAGTAAAGAATATTTTTTTAACTACTATTCGGTATATGTAGTCCATCAATTTGTGGGTAATGATCTTAAGCCTTCAGTGTTCGCTTAAACAAATTAGAGTCGGGGTGTCCGGATTCGGAGTGAAGCTAATTTTATTGAAATTAGATTGAGCTTTGGTACTACTTATGAGAAGCGAGACTCTTCTCTAGCTATATAAGTGATGTTGTTTTTGGATTCTGTTTACAAACTCTTCTCTAGTATATGAAACAGTATTAATATTTGTTTACAAAATATTTACATAGTTAACTGTTAATTTCAAATATTTAAAAGATTGTTACAATTTTTTTCTGGTATTACAATATAACCCATGGACTTTGTAAAGAATATTTTTCGAAAACTATTAAAAACCGTGGAATTTGTAAGACGCGGACCATTTAAAGGATATTGTTTCAAGGTTTATTTTAAGGACTATAAAAGCGTAGATTTTCATTAATATTTTTTTCAGGGACTATTTTAAGGCATGGTTTTTTAAAGAATGTTTTATCATTAAGATGTTTTAACATTAATAGATATTAAATCAGTAAGGAAAGTAGTAAAGTCAGACTGGGTCGACTATATAATAACCTTCACCACTTTGGGTATATTCAACATATGTATCCTAACAGACGTCGCCTTTTTGAAGGAACATTGACAAGAAATTGAACGAACTTAAATATGTGATCTTTATCTATATCTAAACCGACTAACATCAATCCCTACACATGTCATTCTGCAACCTATGCTAAATTTTGTAAAACGATTTAAAGCAAACTTGAAGCACGCTATTTATTGCTGCACGGCTTAAAATTTAATCGCAACCAGACATGCATTGATTACTTGGTTTACAATAACATAAATAGATCGGAATTATATATGGAAGCTCTGTATCTAACCCCATTTCAAATAAACATGTCAGAGATTAATTTATATTAACTTCAGTAAGTATTGTCAATGGGCCTAGCTATGGATCTTAAGTGCACCATTTACTTAAAATTGGAAGAAAATATATATGGGTGCTATATCTAAATCGGAACCGATTTTCATGAAACTTTGCACACATTATTATATCGTGCAAATCGAAAGATATATAGGGACTTTAGTGCACCATTTACCATAAATCGGGCGAAACTATATGGAAGCTATGTCTAAATCTCAACCGATTTTCACGAAACTCAGTACACGCCATTCTAGATTTAATTCAGTACGCTATGCCTAAATTCGTTCAAACCGAACGATTTTAAGGGCTTTGGTGCACCATTTACCTACAGTCGGGCGAAACTATATATGGGAGCTATATCTAAATCTGAACCCATCTTCACAAAACTTAGCACACATAATTCTAGACTTAATTCAGTAGACTATACCAAAATTCGTCCAAATCGAAAGATATATAGAAACTCTAGTGCACCATTTACCTAAAGTCGGGCTAAACTATTTATGGGAGCTATATCTAAATCTGAACCGATCTGCATGAAACTTAGCACTCGTCATTCTAGACTTAATTCAGTAGGCTATACCAAAATTCGTGGAAATCGAAAGATATATAGGGAGTTTGGTGCACCAATTACCTTAAATCGGACGAAAATATATATGGGAGCTATATCTAAATCTGAATCGATTTTTCACAAATTCAATAAGGTTCGTCCTTGGGCCAAATGAATGAGCTGTGCCAAATTTCATCCGATTCGAATTATAAATGCGACCTGTTCTTTGTTTACAATTTAACATCAACAGACGGACGAACGGACGGACGTACATGCATAAATCAACTCAGAAAGTGATTCTATGAATATTCTCAAAAGCAACTATGGGTCTATCTCGATTCCTTTTACCTGTTACAAACATATGCACAAATACATAATACCCTGTACCACAGTGTGGTGAAGGGTATAAAAATGTACCCTTAATTTCAGTATATTAAAATGTATTGATAACATTTTTGTATTCATATATTTATTAAATATTGATTCCAACATTTATTTCCTTTATCTAACATTCCTAGAATATAATTCCCAAAAACTAATTCCCAATAAATATTCAATTATCCTCTGTTTTTTTTTTTCTTAAATTTCCCAATAAAAATAAATAGTTATCGAATTATTGCATGTCGTGTAGAATATAATCATTAGTTGGCAAAATATGTCGATAATGATTAATATATGATAATCTTTATTTTTATACTAAATCATTAAAATTATTGCACATCCCACGCCAGCATGTCATGGACCATTAATTATTACGCAGTCGATGGTAATGCGTGGCCACAGAGTGTTATAAAATTCTGATAATTATAAATAACTATTGAAATTATTATTTTATTATCCTTGTGGTGGTATAGATATATAAAAATATGTGTGTGTGTGTTTCAATGGAATTATATGTCCATGCATTTGACATTTTTCTATCCGGCTTATAAATCATATTTAATTTCATTACTTGCTGCTAACACATTCGATAGCGAAACTACATTTCATAGAGTTCTCAAACGTAAACTACCTCAACGGGCAAAATGTGAATGAAATAGTTTTTTTTAATCGATACATGAAAAAAAACTGAAGAGACAAATTACACAGGTATTCATTAATTACGTGATTCGTAGGGGAGCAAAAATATTAATTGGTACGGATTTTCTCCATATATTTGCTTTAATAATTCAAAATCAATTCTCTCTGTAAACCTAGTATAATACTACCCAGTTAAATCATTCCTATTCTGCTTTACGATACCAAAGAATGCCCTCAAATAAAATATTATGTTGTCCTGTGTAATTTGTTTATATATCCATTTTTATATAGATTCCTTTATTTTTTCCCTGCGGTTAACTGATGAAAATTTACTGTTGCATAGCAGATAATTTATCATTTATTTGCAATCAGTAATAATTTAATGCCTTTTGTGTGAATCTATGTATTATTATCACGAAAAATGCGACGGAGCACAGCACTCACACACACTCGCACACACAATAGATATAATTGGCGGAACGAAAAAGCGTAACAAATTTGTAGCTTTAATGAATTATAGGCAATGGCAATGAAAACACCAACCAAAAAATCTCCATGTAAATTTGTTGAAATGCCTACTACGTCGACTACTACTACTAGAAGATAGATGGAGGGAAAGTGTTTGCATCTCACGCATACATATACAACGACAAAAAAAGGGGATTACGAGTGGTATTACAGCAATTTGTAGACAACGACCACGAAACATAATAACACTCTTATAATAGATATTAAACGGGGAAGCAATATATTGAATCTCTCGCTACACTTTTTTTTGGGTATAATACTGGAAATTATTGCTAGATAAACGGCAGTTCGTTATAATAAAAACGATATTAATGGTTGGTCATTAATCATGTCAGATACGAGGTGATAAAATTAATCGGATATTTAGGCCAATATAATTACACAATTGCAGTAGTACATAGAAGATGAGCAGCAGCATCAATAACCACACAACATTGGCATATTCAATGAAAGTGAAAACCACATAATGACACTAGCATAAGGTATGGAAAATCGAATGGATGCTAGAAATGCAATACAGTGTTAGGTGCAGGAAATGACATTGAATGCGTTATGGGGAAGATGATATTACATCACATACATATTTCATTAAGTTCCCCAACTAGACAGCGATTAATGTGGTATCATCTTAATTGCAAAGGGTTTGATTGGGGTTCCATCCATTGATTAAATGTTAAGGATTTAGGCAAATCACGATAGAGATTATCTTTTAATGTTTTTGTAAGGCTCTAGCCGATGAGAAAATATTTCGACATTTCTTGAAAATATATTCTTTAAAAAATCCACGCCTTATAACAGTCTTTGGAAAAATATTCTTTAAAAAATCCACGCCTTATAACAGTCTTTGGAAAAATATTCTTTAAAAAATCCACGCCTTATAACAGTCTTTGGAAAAATATTCTTTAAAAAATCCACGCCTTATAACAGTCTTTGGAAAAATATTCTTTAAAAAATCCACGCCTTATAACAGTCTTTGGAAAAATATTCTTTAAAAAATCCACGCCTTATAACAGTCTTTGGAAAAATATTCTTTAAAAAATCCACGCCTTATAACAGTCTGTGGAAAAATATTCTTTAAAAAATCCACGCCTTATAACAGTCTGTGGAAAAATATTCTTTAAAAAATCCACGCCTTATAATAGTCGTTGAAAAAAAATATTCTTTAAAAAATCCACGCCTTATAATAGTCGTTGAAAAAAATATTCTTTAAAAAATCCACGCCTTATAATAGTCGTTGAAAAAAAATATTCTTTAAAAAATCCACGCCTTATAATAGTCGTTGAAAAAAAATATTCTTTAAAAAATCCACGCCTTATAATAGTCGTTGAAAAAAAATATTCTTTAAAAAATCCACGCCTTATAACAGTCTGTGGAAAAATATTCTTTAAAAAATCCACGCCTTATAATAGTCGTTGAAAAAATATTCTTTAAAAAATCCACGCCTTATAATAGTCGTTGAAAAAATATTCTTTAAAAAATCCACGCCTTATAATAGTCGTTGAAAAAAATATTCTTTAAAAAATCCACGCCTTATAATAGTCTGAAAAAAAATATTCTTTAAAATATCCACGCCTTATAAAGGACCTTTAAAAAATTCTTTAAAATATCCACGCCTTATAAAGGACCCTTAAATAATTCTTTAAAAAATCCACGCCTTATAATAGTCGTTGAAAAAATATTCTTTAAAAAATCCACGCCTTATAATAGTCGTTGAAAAAAAATATTCTTTAAAAAATCCACGCCTTATAATAGTCGTTGAAAAAAAATATTCTTTAAAAAATCCACGCCTTATAATAGCCGTTGAAAAAAAAATATTCTTTAAAAAATCCACGCCTTATAATAGTCGTTGAAAAAAATATTCTTTAAAAAATCCACGCCTTATAATAGTCGTTGAAAAAAATATTCTTTAAAAAATCCACGCCTTGTAATATGGCGTTGAGAAAGAATTCTTTAAAAACACCACGCCTTATAAGGCATGGCCTTGGAGAAAGAATTCTTTAAAAAATCCACGCCTTATAATAGTCGTTGAAAAAATATTCTTTAAAAAATCCACGCCTTATAACAGTCTGTGGAAAAATATTCTTTAAAAAATCCACGCCTTATAACAGTCTGTGGAAAAATATTCTTTAAAAAATCCACGCCTTATAACAGTCTGTGGAAAAATATTCTTTAAAAAATCCACGCCTTATAACAGTCTGTGGAAAAATATTCTTTAAAAAATCCACGCCTTATAATAGTCTGTGAAAAAATATTCTTTAAAAAATCCACGCCTTATAACATGGAAAAATATTCTTTAAAAAGTCTGTGGAAAAATATTCTTTAAAAAAATATTCTGTGGAAAAATATTCTTTAAAAAATCCACGCCTTATAACAGTCTGTGGAAAAATATTCTTTAAAAAATCCTGTGGAAAAATATTCTTTAAAAAATCCACGCCTTATAACAGTCTGTGGAAAAATATTCTTTAAAAAATCCACGCCTTATAACAGTCTGTGGAAAAATATTCCTTGAAAAAATCCACGCCTTATTTTAGTACTTGAACAAATTATACTTACAAAAATCACGCCTTATAATACTCTTTGAAAAATGTTCTAGATTATGAGACTTTTTATTTCAATTTATTGATTAAATATCTATTCACATTTTTAAAATTTTTCAACAGAAATCCATTCTTTTGTTAACAACAATCAAATCTAGTTGTAGCCATTTACCCATAAACCGAAAATAGAACAAAATGTATACCAACTTTTTTTGAAAAACTATATAACAGGTTTTTACACAAAATACATTTGGTTGTGATATTTGCTTAACAAAAAACACACACACAATTGCATTGGTTTATAAACTCGCAACAATTTTTTAATACCACTCATCAGGTATGTGACAGGCTCGATTTATATCAACAACAACAACGACGACAACAATATATAACAACATAGGAAACTCTTTTGAGTATTTTGATAGTTTATTTAACTATTTGGTAAAGTTTTATTTGAATAAAAAAAAAACAGCAACAAAAAAATAGTTAGTTTTTCAGGTAAATAAATTGTAGAAAATAAAAAAATGTGAATCAAAACAAAAAAACAAAACACATTTCGGTCATATATGCTCGTATATATGAAAAAGTTAGTTAAAACCAGAAACGCTCAAAAAGCATTGGTTTCATCAGTCTGCAAAACCACACACAAACACACTCATCATATCCGCAAGACAAAAGGTAGCTAAAACTTTGTTTTTATACTTTTGTCGGTTTGTGTGTGTGTGTTTTTGAGTTTTGATGTAAATTTCATAATTCATGTAATGTTGGTATTTGTGGTTGCGGAGTTTTACATCGCAAGAGTTTAAAACGGACATTGGAGATGGTATTACACATATTGTGTGCGCAAAAGCAAATAAAAAATACGGGTTTTGTCCAGTGGTTTTAAAACAATATACTCTATTGGTTGCGTTGTATTGTTAGACAAAAACGTTACGGTTTACGAACTATTCTCTTTATAGTTTTCATATTGTAAACAATTTTGTACGTCAAATAGTTAGAGCTAAATTATATATGGGGTAATTATGGCAGGGGAAGAAAATGCACCTTATGTAATACAAATCGAGATGAAACCTTGTTCCATTTTCTGCGAGAATTCAGATTGAGAATTTTCCATGCTGCCATATTGTCTGAGAAAGATTTTAATTTTTCAAGATTTTCAATGGGCTGGTAAATGAATACAAATGCTTGTTAAGGTTTGTAACTTTGGACATATATAATTGAGGATTTAAAAGAGAAGAAAAATAATTTACAAAAAATTTTTGTTATAGTTTTGTTGTTGTTTATTTTTGATGGCGGGCATGATAACTCATCACTGGAACATCGGAATCCGAAAATTCCAACGTTGTTAGAAAGAGTACATGTCTGGCTCTCGTATGAACTAGGATTATTGACTTCGATCGAAAATTAACAAAATGGTGGACCTTTGAAAAAATATTTTTGGAAAATCGCCGATTTTTTACCAAAAACCAAGTTAAAAAATAAGGAAGATCTTCACCGATTGGCTTTATCGTAGTTCATACGAGAGCTATACACTCCCAGAGAAACGTTGCAAAATTTGGAACCGATTGGATTATTAGTTTTTGAGTTATCGTGCCCGCCATTCGCAAAAAAATGTTTAGAGAAAAACGCGTTTAAAGTTTGAGAAGCCCTTCAGCCGTCACTTGATGCTAACACAATTAATCGGCTATATCTTCAAGAGTTCTTGAGATTTTCACTTGAAATTTTGTAGAGACATTCTTTAATCAGTGTATATTCGAATTATGTCAACAAAAATTTTGACCCCGAGAATGGGGGGGTCCCCTTAAAGTGAATCGCGAGAGAGGGCACTCGGGCCATCATGGGAAGCAAATGATTACGCATGGTTCGTAGTGGACTTTTGACTGATATTTTAATACCCAAATATATATAAGAAATTTGTATATCGGTCCACGTTTTGGTATAGTCAACATATTACGGCGAGTTTTCATGGGGAATCAAATATTCCAAACTCATCCAAAAATTCGGTATTTTGGGTGTTGGAGCAAGTTTTTTAACCAGCATTGCTTTAATTTAATATTTTGGATTCTCATTGGGAAAAACATTTATCAATATTAGACTAAGCTTCAGTGTAAGGGTAGGGGTAAGGGTACCATTTAAAGTAACTCCCTATAATGGACGTTTTTCAACCAGCAAGTATGTAATTTAATATTTTGGGTTCATATTGGGTAGAAAAGCTGGCCATAAAATCCTGCCATCCACCCCGAGGGTAGATATATACCCTCAGTCTATGGTTTGTGGAGGTCTTCGGAATTACACACATCTTTTATTCGCATTATATAAGGTATATATTTATATCATAAAGTTTCGTATTTAATATTCGGATTTAATGTTTCTTACGTCGAATAAATTAGCTTCAAATAAAATGTAGAAGTTTATAAAATATTGGCCCTATGTGGAACAAGTATTAGAAGGAATGAACCAATGGGTCCCATCTTCGGACTTGACCTGGGCTTCATGAATATAATAGGTTTTACAAATTTACTTCAAATCGGACATTCCATTCGCCTGATATTGAATTTATAGGTAATGAAAGTTTTGAGCAGTTGTGAGGTGTTATAAGAAGGAGTGGACTAGTGATACCAGAATGATTGCACCGATATTCCCCATCATCGAACTTAAACTATGTTTGGGAGAAATATGACGATGTATAATTTTTTTGCATTATCAAAGTGTATACACCCTCATTAGCCATAAGGCTGAGGGTATACTTAAGAGCTAATTTATCAAATATACCCAATTCAGTTGAAAATCAGACGGACAGGCAGAATGACGGTGCATGGCTTAATCGAAAACGGGATGACCTTATGATGAAGATAATAAGATTTTGCATTCAATGATGGCTAACATGATTTGACCCAAAAATTTCAATTTGGGTATACAAATTTAATTTTAGCTCCAAAACTGGACAAGCGCACACTAAAGCTAGGCAATCCCTCAATTCTAATTCCTGGCAACCCTAAATAAGATAACTGCATCACCGCCATATTTGCCATGTGGTCATGTTCAATCGTATTTAGTGTATGTCTCCTATATAACCCATATGTGACGAGAGTACTACGTGCAGTACTGCTCTTATTATACCCTATATATTTGCGTGACAACACAGAGTCTGTAACGCCGCGAAATTTTGTCCCACATCCATCTTTTAGTCATATCTCGACTATCTGAGTCGATTTAGACATGTGTGTCTGTATGATGTTCCTGGGAATAATGGGTTAAGACTTAGGGGGTCAAATGCACCCAAAATGTTATCTATGTCCCTTTTTCTGGTCGCTCTATATGCCAAAAGTACGACCGGATCTCACGAAAATTTACATATGAAAGGGGATATGACCAAAGAACAAGCACGCCTTTTTTCGTGATAATCCAATTATTTTTTCATGATAATGCCAGATCGATATTAATGTTTTGTTCCAAATTAAAAATTATTAAGCAAGACTTCTGTGAGTAAAATAGTAAAATTTGAATCCACATTTAATATTTCCCAGACATTGAAAAAGGATTCACAAAATGGTATCGCCCCATATAAAAGTCCCGATTGTTTTTAGATATTTTGAATATCCACCTCAGAGTGAAGCGTATGTACTTTGAATATTTAATATAAAATTATTATCTTGTAAATATTATGCCAATTGTAAATCAATATATTTCGATATATTTCACTAATTTCAGACTTTTTTCATGCCGGAATCTTTCCGATTTAATATTATATAAACAACAAGTATTGAACAACAATAGGATCCTTTTTTAATCCCATCGACTTGGTAATCTCCGTTTCCAATTATTTAATCACATTTCCATGTTACAATAACCTTAACTGTCAGGCTAATATTTCCCATCTCTGATGAAAGTTTTTGTGTTGCCATGTGTGTGTGTTTGCACATATATGTATGTGTGTTTAAGGAAATATAATCTGTTGAGCTGACATGTTGTTTGGTTTGTTTCATTTTACCTTTTGTTATGGACGAGAAACCAGTGAACGAACGAATGAAAAAAAAATAAAGAAGAGAAAAATATGAAATGTGTTAGCAATGTTTTTGATTTATTCTGTTTTGAAATGTTTGTATCCATTGTTGTTGGTGTTGTTGCTGCTGGTGGTATCGTTGTTTTGTTGTTATGACCTTTATGTATGCTATTGTATTGTTGTTGTACTACTCTTCCACTACTCTGCCACTACCTTTGTGATAAATTGTGGGTTAAGTGGCCATATAAAAGTTCGTTTGTTGTATGAATGGCTAAATGAATGCATTAGCGTTACACATTGGCTAAAAAGGAATTAAAGGTTTTTTACACAACATGGTATGCGTTTTTATTTAAAGAAGACGAAGAAGAGAGATTTAAATTTATCGGAGAATTTATAGGTATGTATATTTCATAAACATTCTTAATAGGAATTAGTGTCAACAGAATAGGTCATCTGGAACTAAAAATGAAAACAGTTGACTCTCGAATAAAATGTATTTTTTAATGTGTTCTTTAATTTAATAAAAAATATAATAAAAAAATTAGACAAATAGAAGCATACGAGGGCAGTTCGGAAAGTTCTTAGTTATTGACCGACCAGTTTAAGACAGACCCATTTTCTACACAATTTCATATCAATCGGGTAGTTTTAGTGGTAGTTATGTAGGATATAACATGATCGGGAACCGTCCGACTATACTGTTTCACTTATAGGTTATACCCTATATTACACTATGTTGTAAGGGTATTATAGCTTTCGGTGTTCCCAAGAGTTTGTAACGCCGCGAAATACTGGTTCTACGCTCACCTTTTATTATTTCGATCGTCAATCTCGACTAACTGAGTCAACCAAAACATCGTCAATCTCGACTAGCTGAGTCAACGTTTGTCCATTATAAATTGTAAATACGATACAGGCCACAGTTATGGACCAATCGTCACGAACTTTTGCATAACCCGAACGTCGCGAAAACATACACAGGGGTCTGGCCATAAAATAAGCATGACTATTTTGATGAAAATCGGTCAATATTGGCCCAGACTTTTGATCATCAATGATGATCAGTTGATATTTTGTTGATGAAATTAACCAAAAACTTTATTTTTGTTTGGGGTTTTAGTCGCTCTATGCCCCACAATTATAAGCTGCAAGCGTGGCATTGATAATGATAGGTCAATATTTAGCGGGTCAAATCAATCAAGATCTGTCTGGGTAAAATTAACAAATTGTCAATGTTGTGGCGTAAATTTTCAACTTGGGAAAACAAAGTTCAGAAAACATGCAAGGGTAAGAAAGAGGAGCTATTGGCCTCTAATCGGTCAAGAGGATGTAAATATCGCGAAATATTGCCCATGCTCGGAATATAGATCCGCATAAGGTTAGAGTTCTGTGGTAGTTGAGTAGGATAACATACATTTCCGACAATACTACTCCGCTCGCTGCTTTTAAATTAGTCTCTTAGGTTCTCGCATTGCCTTAAAAATTAAATTATACTTTTTCTCTCTCATAAGAAAAAAAAATACATGTATATATAGGAGGAATAAGTCTCCTTCCCATCGTATATAAAGTGCTATCCAGCGCGCTATGTGAACGACTGAAGCCAATGGTCAATGACATTATTGAACCATACCAATGCGGCTTCAGGCCTGCCAAATCCACCATTGAACAGATGTTCACTCT
>NW_026883965.1:0-53922 GCF_032173495.1 Musca vetustissima
TATTTTTCTATGGGCTACAGTAGGCGATTTTTTGGATTTTGGGCTACAGTAGGCGTGGATTTTTTAAAGATTATTTTTCTATGGGCTACAGTAGGCGTGGATTTTTTAAAGATTATTTTTCTATGGGCTACAGTAGGCGTGGATTTTTTAAAGATTATTTTTCTATGGGCTACAGTAGGCGTGGATTTTTTAAAGATTATTTTTCTATGGGCTACAGTAGGCGTGGATTTTTTAAAGATTATTATTTAAGGGCCTATGTTATACTCACAATCATTATATACAGTTTCATTTCCGGAATAGTTTCAGCCAATTAAATCCACAACATAAATATCACATATCTATTGGTTTACCAAATAATATATTTGTTCTCTCGTAACCTTGGGAAAATTCCATTTCCAAATATACACACATACTTATATTATATTTGTATTAAATTATAATTTCCTTACATTTGCAAAGAAACTTTTTGTAACTCTCAATACATTATTTATATTTTATCTAATGGTTTCTGTTAATATAAGACCGACAATATATATATATATATATATGTATGTATGAACGCAATCACAGTTATGCATCTGCACTTTTGTATTAAAACTTTGTTTCTGCTCTTTGGTGTTTTTATTTTGTTTTGAAAACTGAATAAAACTTTTGCTCCAGAGACATCATCAATATTATTAATGATATGGACTGGGAAATTGTGTCCTGGCGGGAGAGGGGAGGGCGTAATTTACTTGCAAATTTGATAATAAATCATTGATAGACTTTTTTGTTGGCGGTGGTATTTGTGAAGAATAAAACGAAGAAAGTTTTTTTATGGGTCTTCAGATCTCGTTTGTACGTTCGTTAACAGTTTCTACAGCAATGCATAAAATAAATTTGTCTTCTTAAATTTGAATGAGAATTTTATTCCAATAAATAGGTGGGAAGTTTTAATATTATTTTGAATGTCGGATAATTTCAATGTCAATTTGACGAATTGGTGAAATTAGTTTTGATAATTTGGAATTTTAAGAAAATTGTAAAAAAGATAAATAAGAGAATAGCGAACTTTTGATAGCCTTCACTGTGAGGAGATGTTAATAAATCCTTTGAAATATGTCAGTTCTCACAGTATTACATGAAGGGTTATGACAGTGGAATGGAGGGGAATATGCAATCAACTGAACGTACCTTGAAAAATAGTTTATGAGAATTTTTCTGCCCAAGTGCAAACATTTGGTACAAGAAGAAGACGTCAACTCAATCGACCATCTGTAAATATTACCTTTCTTAATTAGAATTTTGAATGACAAATTACTTCATTTGAAATTAAAATGATTCAATTCAAAGGTCGGCCCTGGCGATTTCTGATGGCTGCATATTTGGGTGCCCAATGTGACAAAAATTCAAAATACTGACATCTTAGTCCACAGCAACGTCAGCATCCCTATAACGCCGGACAAACGCGAATCCTCCATACCGGTCCAATGACTTCGGTTTATTCCTTCACGTAAAGAAAGTAGTAAAATCGGACGGGGCCGACTATATAATATGTTGCAACACAGTGCACTATCCAAAATATTATCTCGGTCGGAGAAAAGTTTATGTTTTGGTGCACAATTTGTTTGAATCAGACGAGAATATATAGGGGTTACATCTACATCTTAATATATTTTACAAATTTAAATACATTTTATTCCTGGTCCAATTTGGTAAGTTGTGTACAAATTCGTCCCAATTGGACATATATTAGTTATTTGGTACACCCAAATGGTGGAATCGGGTGAAACGTTATATGAAAGCCATATTTAAATCTCCAAATTAAATAGGGCTCCTCCTTGAGCGAAATAACCGACCTGTCCCAAACTTCATCAAAATCGGATCAGAAATGCGACCTGTACTTTGTCCACAAGAACCAAAAGGAACCATATGTGCATTTCCCTTTCTTTTGCTGTTACAAACATATGCACATAATACTCTGTACCGCACCACACATAATACCCGGCTTGACCACCACATACTGCTACAGGGTACCATTTAATTATTGATTTACCAGCCCATTGAAAATCTTGAAAAATTAAAATCTAGAAAAGGGGGGGGGGGGTCCCTTAATGTTCAATATACTTTAATCGCAATATTTGTACTAATTCTGAGATAGGACACATCGGTGAACAACATCTTGTGGGTTTTCCCACAGAGGTTACAACTCCGCACGGATCTACTCAAGAGGTATAACTTGTTACTGTTTTCTAAAAGGGTTTCAATGTCATTAACTATAGTCCACAGTCTCCGTGATCCCACCGTATTGTAGCCGGTTTGATACCGAGAGGTATATGTGAGCTCTGTCAATTATCGATACATGCGGTACCGAAGACTAAAATGATTTTAGCAAGAGCTAGTTGCTCCTCCGTCAATCCCATTCCCTTCATTGTCATTGGCATTAGGGATACAATTGATACATCGAGTCGGTGGCTCGAATCCTGACTTTATCCTGGGAAAATATTTTCCCAGTAGACCCCATCCCGCAATTAATTCCTGGGCGATGCGCGTGAGCTCGCGTGTCTGCCGTGCGTCCTACCTCGCAAAGGTCACAAGTTAAAAAAAAAAAACAAATTATTTACTCAGACACGGACTATTTTACTGTATCTAAAAGCGCGAGCTCACGCGGGAAAATATTTTCCCAGTAGACGTGAAAATCGACAACTAGAGTTTTTTGTAAATAGAGAGCAGGACTTCTATGAGGGAGAGAAAAGTTACATGAAAAGTTACATGCACCGGACATTCCGAAGCATGTTAAATAAAGTCATATAAAAGTAATAGATTTTTTCCCTAGGACGAACCCTATTGATCAGTTCATATTTAGATATATAATTTAGTCGGATTTTATGTAAATGGGGCATCAAACTCCCATGGTTTGTCCGATTGCAACAAAATTTTACACAACGCATTGAATTGAGTACAGATTGAGTACAGTTTTTCCGATTGCGACAAATAATATATTTTGCTAACGTTTTTTAAAAGCTAAGATTTGAATCAGAACCTTAATTTATTTATTTATTCATTTATTAGCCAGATTGACTTACTTGATGTTCGGATTATAATTGTGGCCCCCACAGGTCACCCAAAAAGGGTTTACAAAAGTAACGTTTTTGGTTGATTTCATATCCTAAATATTAACAATAATAATGGTCAGACGGATAGATGGATATACATGTCTAGATCGACTCAACTAGTCGACCATCGATATAGTAAAAGGTGGGTCTAGGCCAATATTTCGCGACATTACAAACTATTGGGACCACATAATGTTACAATACACTTACAACATAATTGTTGGGTTATAAAATAACTGCAACTATGCAAACCGTTATCCTCTGGCAATATTTTATGTCTTTGTGCATATGTTTGTAACAGGCAAAAATAATCGAGATAGACCCATGGTTCCTTTTGAGAATATGCATAGAATCACTTTCTGAGTCGATTTACGCATGTCCGTCTGTCTGTCCGCCCGTCCATGTATTTTTGTTAACATAGTGCAGGTCGCATTTATGATCCGATTTGGATGAAATTTGGCACAGGTCACTTAATTGGCCCAAGGACGAACCCTATTGAAATTGGAAAATCGGTCCACGTTTAGGCATAGCTCCCATATAAGGGTATCCCCCAATTTTCGGTATTTTGGGGTTCTTGGGCTCGTTTTATAACTGAATTCTCTGAAACATTGTACATTGGGTTATTATTGGGTACCAAATTACGCCACTAAAGATTATAAATATAGGTCCAGTTTTTCTGGTAGTCCCCATATAACGGTACCCCCAAATTTTTGGTATTTTTAGGGTTTTGATCGCAGTTTTAGACCGAATTCGCTGAAATTTGCTACATTGAGTTCTTATTGGGTAGCAAATCTCCCTACTAAAAATTATAAATATAGGTTCACTTTTTTTCGGATAGCCCCCATATAAGGGTACCGCCAATATTCCGTATTTTGGGGTTCTTGGGCTCGTTTTATAACTGAATTCTCTGAAACTTTGTACATTGGGTTTTTATTGGGTTCAGTTTTTCTAGTAGTCCTCATATAACGGTATCCCCAAATTTTTGGTATTTTGGGGGTTCTGATTGTATTTTTCGATCGAATTGACTGTAATCTAGTACTTTAAGTTCTTATTGCGTAGCAAATCTCTCCACTAAAAATTATAAATATAGGTCAATTTTTTCTGGTAGCCCCCATATAAGAGTACCCCCCATTTTCGGTATTTTGGGGTTCTTGAACGTGTTTTTAAACCAAATTCTTTGTAATTTGGTTTTTTGTAGTCGTATATCGTAACAAACCTCCCTCCCAAAACTTATTAATATTCGCTCCCTTTTAGGGGTAGTCCCCATATAACCCTCTTTTTATACCATCCACCACACTACAGTACAGGGTATCGTCTTTATATATATGTTTGTAGCAGATTTAGATGAAATTTGGCACAAGTCACTTATTTGGCCCAAGGATGAACCCTATTGAAATTGATGAAAATCGATTCAGATTTAGATATAGCTCCCATTTATTTTCGTCCGATATAGTGTAAATGGAGTACCAAAGCCGCTATATATCTCTCGATTTGTACGAAATTTGGCATAGCGTATTGAATTAAACCTAGAATGATGTTTGTTAAGTTTCGAGAAAATCGGGTCAGATTGAGATATAGCTCCCATATAAAGTTTTGCCAGATTTTATGTAAATGGTGCACCAAAGTTCCTATATATATCTCGATTTGCACGAAATTTGGCATACAGTACTGAATTAAGCCTAGAATGATGTGTGTAAAGTTTAGAGAAAATCGAGTCACATTTAGATATAGCTCCCATATATATTTTCGTCCAATTTAATGTAAATGGAGTACCAAAGCCCCTATATATCTTTCGATTTTTACGAAATTTGGTATGGCGTACTAAATTAAGTCTAGAATGATGATGGCTGATGATGAACCTGAAATTTGGTTCAGATTTTAATGTAGCTCACATATATTTTCGTCCGATTTAATGTAAATGTTGCACCAAAATCCCTATATATCTTTCGATTTCCACCATAGTTGGCATAGCGTATTAAAGTAATTCTAGAATGAGGTGTGTTAAGTTTCGAGAATATCGGTTAGGATTTAGATATAGACCCCACATATATAGTTTAGTCCGATTTTAGGTAAATGGTGCACCAAACTCCTAATGTTTGTCCGATTGACACAAAATTTTTCACAACGTACCATATATATTTCGAACGGGTGTCTGATTGAGATTATATTTTTAACTGTGCGGCATACTGAATTGCGTGTATCATGTTTGCTATAAATCGATTTCCTTAAATCTGATTGAAATTAAATGTAGCATAGGTTGACATGACATGAAATTGTTAGGATACATATATACATATAGTGGTGAAGGGTATCATATAGTCGGCCCCGTCCGACTTTACTACTTTCCTTACTGGTTGTTTCTAGCAGCATTTTCCAGATGAAGTTAGCTGTAATTTGATATATATGGGTTCTTAACTTAGTCGCAGAAAATTTAAATATACGCTTTACTATATTCCATTCCCATTTAATTTGGAAAACGTTTTCTTCCCTTTTACGTATTAATATAAACCTAGTCTTAGACATAGCAAACATTTCATCCTCTTTAAACATATAATATCCTCACCACAAACCGTTCTGTCCAGTTCTTGATATCCGTCTAGTCAAATTACTCATCTCCTCACTCACTAATCTTTGTTTCAGTAAAGTGTCGGACAAGGAAAATCTTTTAAAGTCCTTCTTTTCTCAACATTTAAATTTATCTATTTCCAAGTCTAATCATATTGAGGATATAATGAGTCCTGTCTTATGCCTATTTCTTTTTCTAGGCCAGATAAACAAATTTAGGCAAAAAAAAACTGGCAGAAGGAAAAAGTGAAGAAACTTATCGCATGTTAATCAACATTTAAAGTTTCTCGCTTCGCATTTGCTGCCTGTGTCTTTTGATGCTGTCTAATGGTTTCTTTTCTAGTGTTTTTTCATGATTTGAGGCAGTTTTTTTCTCCTTTTTTTACTTGTGGGCTTTTATGGCAATTCTTATTGTGTTGTTGCCATCAAGACAAACCCACACACACACTTGCATAGCAAACAGAATAAGAGCTTTATCTAGTGTTCTCTGTGTGTGTGTTGGTGTAGAACGATTGGTGTTTTTGAGGCGTTGTAAATACGCACTTGCCACGTTTGAAGGCAAGAAACGAAAAAGGCGAAGAGAACTAAGAACAAGAAATTTGCCACCAGCGTAATTTGTCATCCGTGGAGTATGAGAGAACGCCACCATTGTAGATTTATAAAGAGGTCTGGCATTTTGTTTTTTTCTCGTCGTTCTTCCATGCTCACTCCTTCGTCTTATCATCAATAATTTTAAACATTTTGTGGAATGGGAAAGCTGTCAAGAGGGGTGAATCGACTCAAAAATTCCCACAGTGAAATGTTGATGTGTTGCCTTTTCGCCAGTCGAATGCTTTCTCGAATGACTTTCTTTCTGATAGTAGATGCAAAGGGAAAGGCTTTATGTGTTGGGGTTTTTTTCATGTTGTGAAATGGGTATTTACCAGCAATTGTTTTTTCGCGTTCGAGAATTCTGTGCCAGTTTATCGTTCCATATTTACCTACTGCATTTTGTGTATTTTCTTAACTTGCTGATTGTTAATTGCCGTTGCTTATATTTGTCTATGTACTTTTCTAATATGTTCATATTTACTTTATTCAAAGTAAATAAATATTTATTATTTGCTAGCAAATAAATCACGTTATTTAATAAAACGTCAAATGTTTATATTAATTAGGGGTACATTTCAGAGCTCATTCCACCACGTCTGTAGAAAATTTGGACTACCAAAATACGATTTTCATTGATCTAACTTCCTGAAGCGGGTCGCTATTTTTCGCTCGCTAAATTAACTGGGTCATTCATTTCGCTTCATAGTTATTTTAATTCGACAGCTCCTTGGTCCAGGTCCAATAATTTGGTCAACTTACTTTCTGCGTAGAATGCATGAGATGTCGTTATATATGGTTCATTAAATGGACGAGGGCGAGTGCGACGAGCCTTAAAGTGAATCTGGATAAGTCTGAGATAATAATATGACAGTATGGAAATATGATCCTCTGATTCTATAACATCATTGAATAACAAATTTATGTAAAATCGTTAAATAAACTTCAGAAAACAATATAGAACATATATAGCATCTTTGCACAAAGACGTAACAAATAATTTGGAATAATGAGAGGACTAGAAAGAACGCAATAACATTGTGTAAATGACTAAACTTACAGGTATTATCACAGGACATCTCTGGTTGAGGGGAACATTCACACAACCAACTGCCAAATATCGCAAGCCTTCGAACTCACTTCTAAAGAAATCATTCCATTAAAGACCTATGTGGCATAATGAAGGACATCATTAATAATACAGAATTCCTCGAATTATAGGGAGTAATGGCAGGAATCCAATTGGACTGAATATGAAGAAACTGCTTCATTCTCTATGTATTCAAATGCAGAGTTTGGTATAGGTTGCAGATTGTCATGTTTATGGATTGATCTAAGCCGGTTCACATTTAAATAAAAAACAGTAAGGAAAGTAGTAAAGTCAGACGGGACCGACTATATGATACCCTTCACCACTTTGAGTATATTCAACAGATGAATCCTAATAGAATTGGAACCATAAACACGTCATTCTGCAACCGATACTAAATTGTTCATTTGGTCAGATATAGAAGCTATATCTAAATCTGAACCGACTTCAGGAAACTTAACACACATCATTACGCTGTGCCAAATTTAGTGCAAACCGAAAGATATTAAGGGACCTTGGTGCACCATTTACATTAAATCGGACGAAAATATATATAGGAGCTATATCTAAATCCGAACCGATTTTCAGGAAACTTAACACACATCATTCTAGAGCTAATTCATTACGCTGTGCCAAATTTAGTGCAAATCGAAAGATATATGGGGACTTTGGTACACCATTTATATTAAATAGGACGAAAATATATATGGGAGCTATATCTAAATCTGAACCGATTTTCAAGAAACTTAACACATATCATTCTAGACCTAATTTGTTACGCTGTGCCAAATTTCGTGCTTAAATCGACTCAAAAAGTGATTCTATGCATATTCTTAAATGGAACTATGTGTCTGTCTCGTTTCTTTTTGCCTGTTACAAACATATGCACAAAGACATAGTACCCTGTACCACAGTGTGGTGAAGGGTATAAAAAGAATTTGGTTCAGCAACCTCAAAATACCGAAAATTGTGGGGGTACCCTTATATGGGGGCTACCAGAAAAAAATTGACCAATATTGATAATTTATAGTGGAGAGATGTGCTACCTAATAAGAACTCGACGTACTAAACTACAGTCAATTCGGTCGAAAAATACGATCAGAACCCCCAAAATACCAAAAATTTGGGGGTACCGTTATATGGGGACTACCAGTAAAACTGGACCTATATTTATAATTTTTAGTGGAGTAATTTGGTACCCAATAAGAACCCAAGGTACAAAATTTCAGAGAATTCAGTTATAAAACGAGCCCAAGAACCCGAAAATACCGAAAATTGGTGGTACCCTTATATGGGGACTTTACGAAAAAATGGACCCTTAATTTTTAATTTTTGGTAGGGAGATTTGCTACCCAATAAGAACTCAAAGTACCAAATATCAGCGAATTCAGTTAAAAACGCGCTCAAGAACCTCAAAATACCGAAAATTTGGGGGTACCCTTATATGGGGGCTATCCGAAAAAATTGACCTTTATTTATAATTTTTGGTAAGTAGATTTCCTACCCAATAAGAACTCAAAGTACCAAATTTCAGCGAATTTGCCTGAAAAACGCGCTCATGAACCTCAAAATACCAAAAATTTGGGGTACCCTTATATGGGAGCTATGCCTAAACGTGGACGGATTTTCTCCAATTTCAATAGGGTTCGTCCTTGGGCCAATTATGTGACCTATGCCAAATTTCATCCAAATCGGATCATAAATGCGACCTGTACTTTGTTAACAAAAATACATGGACGGACAGACGGACATGCATAAATCGACTCAGAAAGTGATTCTATGCATATTCTCAAAAGGAACCATGGGTCTATCTCGATTATTTATTATTATTTTTGCCTGTTACAAACATATGTACAAAGACTAATACCCTGTACCACAGTGTGGTGAAGGGTATAATCACATATTTTAGGACATTCAATTTCATTTCAAAGGTCCTTCGAAAATGTGACGTCTGTTAGAATGCATCTATTGAATATAGCCAAAGTGGTGAAGGATTTCAAATAGTCGGCCCCGTCCGACTTTACTACTTTCCTTATGACTTTACTACTTTCCTTACTACTTACGGCTACTTTGCTTACTGGTTCATTATGTACAATAATGTCTCCGTAAGTAGAATTTATACTGAGTAGTTCTGCTGCTTAGGGGGACTGTGCTCATCTAGATATTTACACTTGTACCTTTGGGCCTATCTGTAGACTTTGTATTCACCTAAGCAGCTACTTCTTCTCTGATGCTATAAATTGTAGATGATCTCTCAGTGTAACATTCATACGGTATAGTTCTAATGCCTGCGTTGGTATTAATGCTAATCAGACACTTTCTCTGGATGTGTCTGGGCGAGGAAAGCCTGTAAGACTATATCAAGGGTAAGCCTGACGAGAACACCAAACAACTACTATATCGACAACATTTGATTGTGTTGATGGGCGGGTTTGATCTTCATCTCCTCATGGAGATGATCCATTGGTATCATTAGGAGATGCCCCTCTCTTGCGTATCACTTATATTCGCTAACGTATTTGGCACCACATGGCCGACGTACTGTTTTGCAAGGGATCAACATTATCTCCTCGTCAACACCCTAAGTGTTGACGGGCAGCGACTTAAGGACTTTGTTCCTACTTCTCATCTTATGGGAAATAACGGCTTTCGAACATTAAACGCAATACTTGGTGGTAATAGAGGGCATTCTCTTTGACTTCGAACAGCTTTGCTACTAGCGACAGAAGTAAACCTATACGATAAACCTCTGTTGGCAACCTTTCCAGGCTTTATTTACTATTTTATGGCTTACTGTTGCTAAGTTTTCGGTTCATCCATTTGCTTAAACATTGCCACAGAAATTCGTCCGACAGGAGTATAGCGAGTGTCTGGCGAGCTGTGACAATATCCCCTTATCCTTCACCGTGTAAAGTGTTGAGATATTTATTTGGTTAACCGAGGCCGAACTCAAATTACTTATTTACCAGTAAGGAAAGTAGTTAAGTCGGACGGAGCCGACTATATGATACCCTTCACCACTATGGGTATATTAAACAGGACTATTAACATAAAATTGGATGAAATAAAATATGTGATATTTATCTAAATGTGAATCTACCTAGATCTATCCATAAACATGTTGTGGCGGCCGGAAAGTACTCAATAATAAGTTAATTTAAAAATATTATTTTTACATGATCAGGTCATCTTTGATTTTGTATTTTTCTTTTTTCGTCAAGTTAGCCTTGACTTGCAGTTTTTGTATTTGGTGACAACAAAAATTATTTTTACATCTTCTAGTTAGTTCTATTTTGTCTTTTGAAAATTAAACATCAACTTTTTTTAATAAAATTGAATTGTAGTGGTTTTATTCATTCCAACGCCCAACAAATTGGTGACCCCGGACAAAAAATAAGAACAACAGCCAATTGAACGGAAATCAGACATACTAATGGCAAGCAACGCTACAAATTCTTGACCATCAATGGATGTTTCGCGAGAGACAAGAAGCCTTTAGAGTTATTATCCGAAATGTGGTCTTTGTCTCAAGGCAAGGTTTCAAACGAGATTTTGTAGCAGTTGTGGATGCAACGTCTTCCTTCACAAATGAAGGCGATGTTGTCAGTTAGTGACGACAGTCTTGACAAATTGTCAACGATGGCCGACAAGATTGCGGATAGCAGTGAATCGGATGTGTGCAGTTTTTCTCCATCGAGCACTCGTTTAGAGGAAATTGAGAAGAAATTGCAAACGCTCTGCACGCAGATAGATTCCTTCAGGAAGTCAAGAAGCCGTAACAAGTCATCATCATCAAGGAATAGACGATGAAATTCCGGAAGTAAACCAAAACCTTATTGTTGGTATCATTTCAAATTTGGGGAGAAAGCCAGAAAATGTGTTGCTCCATGCAATTATAAGCCTCCAACTTCGGAAAATTGAATGGTGCACCGTCTTTGGTGACGGATGAGTGTATCCCAGAAATATGTCGCCTGTTTGTTCGAGACATTAAATCGAAAACCAGGTATTTAGTAGATACAGGAGCAGATTGAACGGTATATCCGGTGTCACAATCCATGCGCAATCAACCTCCTAGTCAGCTTGTTTTGTATGCCGTAAACCAAACGCCGATCAAAACATATGGCACAAAAACCCTTTCCCTTTGGACATGAATCGATTGTTTAAATGGAACTTCGTAATTGCTGATGTACAAAAACCTATTATTGGATCAGATTTTTTGGGGAAATATGGACTACTTATCAATATTAAGAATAATACTCTTATAGACCCCCTCATCAATCGGAAATGCAATGGTTCTATAGCATGTGTACAGGATCAGACATCACTCTAGGCTCAATTCAGTAGGTTATACCAAATTTCTTGCAAATCGACAGATATATAGGATCTTTGGTGCACCATTTACCTTAAATCGAACGAAAATATATATGCGAGCTATATTTAAATCTCGAACGAAACTTGGCAGACATCACTTAAGGCTCAATTCAATACGTTATACCAAATTTCTTGCAAATCGATAGATATATAGGAACTATGGGTCCATCTCGTTTCCTTTTGCATGTTACAAACATATGCACAAAGACATTATACCCTGTACCACAGTGTGGTGAAGGGTATAAAAACGGTAAAAAAATCTCGGAGAACATCGGCGGTATGGATACATTAAGCACCTCTAACTCGGCAGTACCACACTTTACGGCTACCCACATACACATATGTGTCTAGCTCAAGCGAGGTAGGTCTGTACTAGAGAGAGTGGTGAAACAGGAATATAAATCCCCAACTCCGATTCTGGTACGACCCTCCACACAACATCGTAATCATTGTAACGCTGTAAGCTACAGTTCTATGTAAACTTTGCTTCTTGGATCGCAGTGGCCATAAACTCTACCATCTCGTTGATTTTTTGGACAATCACATTAACGATACATTACCGATGCAGTATTTTCTCGTATTTCGAGACATAGATTGAGACACACAATATAAAACTAAGATAGATCGGTGGTGAATATAGTTCTTATAACCATTTGAGAACCAGGAACCAGCGTTTCTCTCCAATGACAATGGCTTGTTTTGTTTTTCTTAAAATCGATTCAGATTTAGATATAGCTCTCGTATATACATTTATCCAATTTGATGTTAATAGTCCAGACCCTAAACCATTGCACTAGTGGGTTATTACATGTTTCGTATATACTCAAAGTGATATAGCGTATCGCATTATCCGCCCCGTCCGGCTTTTGCCCTATCCTTACTGGTATCAATCCGCTCTAGTTAATTGAGGTCTTAAAAAATATCTGGTATTTTATACCCTCCACCATATTATGGAGGGTATATTAATTTTGTCATTCCGTTTGTAATTCACCGAAATATTCATTTCCGACCCTATTCTTGATCAGCGTAAAATTCTAAGACGATCTAGCCATGTCCGTCCGTCCGTCTGTTGTAATCACGCTATCTTCCGAAGGAATTGAGATAGGGTGCTGAAATTTTGCATAGGGTTGTCTTTTGTCTGCAGGCAGGTCAAGTTCGAATATGGGATATGGGCGTTTTTCAACCGAATTCGCTGAAATTTGGTACATTGGGTTCTTATTGGGTACCAATTATCTCCACCAAAAATTATAAATATAAGTCCATTTTTTCTGGTAGCACCCATATAAGGGTTCTCCCAAATTTCGGTATGTTGGGGTTCTTGAGCGCGTTTTTCAACCGAGTTCGCTGAAATTTGGTATATGGAAACAAATCTCCCTGCCAAAGATTATTAATAGTCAACCCCTTTTAGGCGTAGTCCCCATTTTACCCCATTTTTATATTAAGGGAACCCCCCATTCTCGATTTTAATTTTTCAAGACTTTCAATGGGCTGGTAAATCAATACCAATGCTTGTTAAGGTTTGTAACTTTGCACATATATAATTGAAGATTTTAAAAAAAGAAAAATAATTTACAAAAAAGTTTTGTTATTGTTTTGTTGTTGTTTTTTGCAATTAAAGAAAAGTCCTTATTTTTGATGGCGGGCATGATAACTCCTCACTGGAACATCGGAATCCGAAAATTCCAACGGTGTTAGAAAGAGTACATGTCTGGCTCTCGTATGAACTAGGATTATTGACTTCGCTCTAATATTAACAAAATGGTGGACCTTTGAAAAAATATTTTTGGAAAATCCCCGATTTTTTACCAAATACCAAGTTAAAAAATTAGGAAGATCTTCACCGATTGGCTTTATCCTAGTTCATACGAGAGCTATACACTCACAGAGAAACGTGTAAAAATTTGAAATCGATTGGGTTATTAGTTTTTGAGTTATCGTGCCCGCCATTCACAAAAAAAATTTTAGAGAAAAACGCATTTTAACACAATAAATCGGCTATATCTTAAAGAGTTCTTGAGCTTTTCACTTGAAATTTTGTAGGGACATTCATTAATTAGTGTAGATTCGAATTATATCAACAAAATTTTTGACCCCGAGAATGGGGGGTCCCCTTAATATAATTATCTGATTTTCCGCGTTTTGGGTTTGGGATATCGTGATAAAAAACTAAAACGTACGGTTCGATAATGAACTATAGCCTGCATTTAGGTTTAGCCGTAGCCCCTGTGTGGGAGCTAACAGAAGGCATGGACCGATATTCCCCATATTCGGACTTGAACTAAGTTTGGAAGACATAATAATATGGGATGAAATCAAATTTTTCTGAAACGGATTTGGTCCAAAGAAACATGGGGTCTAGAACCAATATTTCGGTGAGGCACATTTTCACCGTGTGAAAGTGTATACACACTAATTAGCCATAAAGCTGAGGGTATACTTTTCTATTAAAAATTATAGTTTACATAATCGGTTTGTAGAAATGTCGGTATATATATTTCATTTCCCTATATTTTCATTTCAAGTACCTGCCAATATATCTATGGTGGAGGGTATCCAAAGTTCGGCCTGCCCGAAATTAATACTTTTTCACTTGTTTATGTGCTGTATAGATATCTGCTGGAATGAACGTATTATACTGGACGTATAATACGTTTATTCCACTGTGCTCTAATAAGACTATGTATGTTACAAACTTACACGTTGTTAATTTGATTAATAATTCAACACATTGAATTAAATACATAAATAAATTTCACACGACGTAGGTTAATCACATTTAAATTTCAGAAATGTATAAAATTATCGCCGACTGGGTATGTAATGCCATAACAATTATTTAATTGTCCTCAGGATAATTTATTTAACGCCTTAAAAATTTTTTAAGTTTTGGATTTTCTTTAGATTGTTGTTACACCCCGAAAAAAACAAAACTTAGCCAACGAACCAAAGAACCTGTAATTTCTTGAAATTTTGTTACCAATTCACATCAACAAAATTAACCTGAAAAAAACAAAAAGAAAAATATTTACCTTTAGGACATTCGTATAAAACACCTCATCTCAATTTCTTCAGAAGTATCCCAAAAACAAGAAGAAGTAGAAGGAAAAAAGAAACAAACACCTTAACACACAAAGGCAATTAGAATATGGCCCAAGGCATCGAAAAGAAAACGACAAAGAAAAAGAAAGTAAAAAAGTAAGCCAAGAAAATGAATGTTAACTTGGACAGAAAAATTCAAACAAGGATAAAAGAAATGAGCGCGAGAACGATTTTTTAACAGCAACGATTCAAACACCCACCAACACCGAAATAAGTTTGCTCAAAAGAAAAATGTTTTCTGTTTCAAGTTTTGACACAATCTAGAGGCAGCTTGTCACAGATTTCAAAATATTTTAAACGTAAATTGACAATTACAAATAGAAGTAAAAGAAGAAGGCGAATAGAAGAAGCAGCTACAAAGAATATAAAATGAAAATGCCTAAAAACTTGGAAAGTGATGGAAGAAAAAATGGAAATAGTACAGTTCAGATAAAATAAAAAGGTCGACTAAGGTCGGCTATTTAATGTCATTAATCAACTGTAAATTAAAATATATCTTTAGATTATTTTTGTAAATCTATGTTTTACATTGATAAGATTCTGTAGAATTTTAATGAAATGAATAAATTTATCTTAATCTTCCGGAGATATTTATGGACATGTAGGTTGTATAGGTGATATGGTTTAAAAATATATTATTAAACCAGTAAGGAAAGTAGTAAAGTCGGAGTGGGTCGACTATATGACACCCTTCACCACTTTGGATATATTCTACATATGCATCCTAACAGACTTCGCCATTTCGAAGGAACATTGGCATGATTTTGAACGAACTTAAATCTAAATATAACCCGATTTTCTCGAAACTTAACACGCGAGCTTTGGAAGGGACAGATGTCTATCTCATGAGCGAATATATATATATATATATAAACCAGTGAGCGGAGCACTATAGTCGGGGCCGACCATACGATAACCTACACAAATTTTATTCCGAGTCTGTGTAATATTTCTAATATTTGCACCCTCTTACCCGATTAGAGATCAACAGCCTCCTCCTCCACCTTACACTACCTTATTTTCCGAATATTTCTAACATTCAGTACAGTCTATACTTGTCCAGATTCCCCCCACCGTGGATTGTGTTGTGATGTTCGGCTTATAATCCAAAAAACACAATAAATTACGTTGTCTGCCAAATTCATCCCAAAATTATTATCTGATCGTCATCGAAAATTATAGGTGTTATCCTTGACCCTAATTGGATCGTCATGGAGCATTTTAAAGCGATCAGCTCTATATTTCCGCCCTACAGTCTGGTAATAGGTTACAAAATAATATATGAATACGTAAGCATCTGTAAATATGTAAGTGTAACTCCCGCATCCGAGTACCTACGACAATATAATTGGTATCAAATGAAAGGTCAACCCCTCATCTTGGATATACTATCATCTTCTCGGGTCTATGTCCTTAAGGAGTAAATATATACGCCATAGAATACAAATTTTGTAAATTTTCACACAAAAATTAGGGTCCATTTGACACGCTAAATATTGACCAATCTTTATCACAACAGGCATGCCTATTCTTTGGCCCGATCCCCTTCTCCATGCGAAAATTCGCGGTGTTTAGGCCATAATTGCGGCCTCTGGAGCGACCAGAAAATCCGACAAAAATAAAGTTTTTGGTCCATTTCATCCCCTAAATATTAACCGATCTGTGGCTGTATCGTGTTTACAAATTATAATAGACAGACGGACGGACCGACGGACACACACGTCTAGATCGACTCAGCTAGTCGAGATATGACGATCGGTATACTTGAAGGTGGGTCTAGGACCAATATTTCGCCGCGTTACAAACTTTTGGGGCTGCACAAACCTATAATACCCTGACAACATAGTTGTGTAGGGTATAAATACACACCTTTAAAAGCCCTCGAAAAAACCAGTGAGCGGAGCAGTATAGTCGGACGGGGCCGACCATACGATACCCTACACAACTACCACGAACTCTAACTTTCTGAGGATGTTTATTCCGAGTCTGAGTAATATTTCGCGATTAGAGGTCAATAACACCTCTTCCTTACTTTTTCGAATATTCAGTACAGACCTTCTAATTACTTGTCCAGATTACCTTCACGGTGGATTGTGTTGTGATTTTCGGATTATACTCGACTCGAAAACACACAAAAAATTAAGTTTTCGGTCCCAAATTCCCATCCCAAAATTTTAATCTGATCATCACCGAAAATTGTAGGGGTTGTTCTTCACCATAACTGGAACTTCATGAAAAATTTCAAAGTCATCAGCGCGATATTTCCCCCTCTAATGTGATAATGGGTTACTAAATAATATCTGAATACGTAAGCACCTGTAAATATTTGACTGTAACTCCCACATCTTAGTAGATACATCACTATATTTGGTATCAATTTAAATGCCAACCACTCCTCTTGAATATGCTATCAACTCCTCTGGCCTACATCCTCCAGGAGTAAATATATATACCATTAAATACAAATTTTGTCATTTTTCACACAAAAGTCAGGGTCCATTTGACCCGCTAAATATTGACCGATCTTTATCAAAACATGAATGCTTATTCTCTGGCCCGATCCCGATCACCATGCAAAAATTCGCGATGTTTGGGCCATAATTGCGGCCTCTGAAGCGACCAGAAAAACCGACAAAAATAATGTTTTTGGTCCATTTCATCCCCTAAATATTAACCGATCTTTTCCAAAAACAATAGGGGTCTTCATTGGCCAGAACCCATCCTACATGCAAAATATCGTGAAGATTGGTCCATAACTGTGGCCTGTATCGTGTTTACAATTTATAATGGACAGACGGACGGACGGACACACATGTCTAGATCGACTCAGCTAGTCGAGATATGACGATCGATATACTTAAAGGTGGGTCTAGGACCAATATTTCGCGGCGTTACAAACAATTGGGGCTGCACAAAGCTATAATACCCTGACAACATAGTTGTGTAGGGTATAAATATAATTCAAAAATCCACGCCTCTGATTTACTTACTTAGCTGGCTTGTGACAGAACTTTGGTTCCATAAGCCGAGCTTAAAAAAGATTTCCAGCTTAAAAAAGATTTGCGCAGTTTTCCCAATTTGAAAGACTATGTTCGTCAATGTTATCTTCCACTTGATATTTCCATCTTATTCTCGGCCTTCTCCTTCTGCGTGAACCATCAGCTTGTTCGCTCTTTTTGAGAATGGATGAAAATGCCCTTTTGCGCTGGGGCATTTTCATCCATTCTCACATAGCGAACGTAGTCGTTGCAGCTCAATAGTCTAACAATGCCGATATCCGAGAATAGCTGGGGATTTTCATTGTCAACAAAGATCGGCCCATAGATCTTTCGGAGATACCATCAGCTTTGTCTTCTCACCATTTACTGCCAGACCCAATTTGGCAGATTATTTCTCAATTTTAACGCTCGCATTGTTCGACCCATTATGCCGATGTCGTCGACTTTTTAATGCATGATGTTAAAAAGGTCACACGACAAACTGTCACTTTGTCGGAATCCTCGTTCGGTATTGAATTGCTCCGAGAGATTCTTTCCGACTTTAACTGCTGACCTTGTGTCACTGCAAAATTAATACGAATATGCAGGATAACTTTGCATAGTCGTATTAATTTTGCAGCAATGCCGAAAGCAGAAATGGCTTTAAATACCTCTGAACGGATAGGGCTGTCGAATGCGGCTTTATAGTCGACGAATATGTGGAATGTATCGATGTATTTTTCGGGTGTCTTTTCCAGGATTTTGCGCAGAGTGAAAATCTGGTAAATGGTGGATTTGCGAGGTCTGAAGCCGTATTGGTATGGTCCAATAATGTCATTGACCATTGGCTTCAGTCAATCACACAGCACACTGGATAGCACTTTATATGCGATGGGAAGGAGACTTATTCCTTATAGATGCTATTGTGATTGCTATACCGTCATCTCTTCTTGGTTCTTGGGTATCTTCTTCACCGCCACTGTTTGATACCAGGAGCTTTTCAAAATGCTCCTTCCAGATACTCGGCACGCTGTCTGTATCTGTCACCAGGTTTCCTTCTTCATCCGTACAGGAGGATGTGCCTGCACCAAAGACTTCGGCTTGGTGTTTTACTCGTTGGTAAAGTTTTCGGACTTCATTCTGACTTCTGTACATCTCGATTTGCTCACGCTTACGTTTTTCATGTTTTTTCTTCTTTTTTTCTGAAAATACGTTTCTCCTCCCTCCTTTTCTCCCGATAATTCTTCACCACGTTACGTGTTGCTACTGTCTGAATTTTTCACATCAGTAGCATTACGAAACTCCTGATCGTACCACGGGTTTCTTGATGGTGGTCTTAGGTACCCAAGAGGTGTTTTTTGCTGCAGTTTGTAGGGAGTGGGCAATTCTTTGCCATTGTGCTTCTATACTATTATCGGGACAAAAAGTGATTTCGTCACGCAGTTGGATATGTTGAGCGGAGTAGGCTTCTGTCACCTGTTGTGTTTGCAGCTATTCGACGTCGATTTTCCGTGTTACATTAGATCGCTGCCACAAGGTATTGGTACGAATCGATATTCGCTCCTCGTATCGATTCAACGTCTAATACACGGGGAGAATGCCTTCCGTCTATCACAACATGATCAATTTAATTTTTCGTTGCTTGATCAGGAGAAATCTAGGTGATATATCGAAATGCTTGAATCTTGTGCTTCTAACTACCAAGTTTTTTGCAGCCGCAAAGTCAATCAACCACATGCCGTTGTCGGATGTTTCTTCATGAAGGCTGAATTTTCCGACGGTGGGGCCAAAGATATTTTTCCTTCCGATTTTTGAATTAAAATCTCCTAGCAGAATTTTGATGTCATGACCAGGGCAGCGGTCATATGCAGTTTCTAGGCGCTCGTAAATAATGTCTTTGGTCTGTTCATCTTTGTCTTGCGTCGGAGCATGGGCGCAAATAAGATGTAAGATGTAGAGGAACTTCCCTTTTATACGGATTATAGCAATTCGCTCATCTACTGGAGTGGAGGGATTTTCCGAGTGTGGGAAACTAACCCAACGCCTCAACCCATTTTTATACCCTACACAACTATGTTGTCAGATCGACTTAGCTTTGTGCAGCCCCAAAAGTTTGTAACGCCCCGAAAGATCGGTCGTAGACCCACCTTTAAGTATACCATCGTCATATCTCGACTAGCTAAGTCGATCTAGACATGTGTGTCCGTCCGTCCGTCTGTCCATTATAATTTGTAAACACGATACAGGCCACAGTTATAGACCAATCTTCACGAAATTTTGCATGTAGGATGGGTTCTAGCCAATGAAGACCCCTATTGTTTTTGGGGAAGAACGGTTAATATTTAGGGGATGGAATGGACCAAATACTAAATTTTTGTCGGTTTTTCTGGTCGCTCCAGAGGCCGAAATAATGGCCCGAACATCGTGAAATTTTGCATGGAGAAGGGGATCGGGCCAAAGAATAAGCATGCCCGTTTTGATAAAGATCGGTCAATATTTAGCGGGTCAAATGGACCCTGACTTTTGTGTGAAAAATGACATTTGTATTCTATAGCGTATATATTTACCTGTAAAGGTCATAGACCCGAGAAGTTGATAGTATATCCAAGAGGAGTGGATTATTGATACCAATTGCATTGTCGTGTGTACTCGGATGTGGGAGTTACACTTAAATATTTACAGGTCCTTACGTATTCATATATTATTTAGTAACGCATTACCACACCTGAGGGCGGAAATATATCGCGGATCGCTTTGAAATTTTCCATGAGTATACAGGTATGGTCATGGACAACGCCTATAATTTTCGGTGATGATCAGATAATAATATTGGGATGAAATGACCCGGAAACTTAATCTTTTGTGTTTTTTATGAGTCGATTTTATTAGAAGAGCTGTACTGAATATTAGTAATATTTGTAGACGTCTAGTCGGTCAAGGGGGTACAAATATCGCTAAATATTGCCCAAGCTCAGAATATCGAACCATAGAAAATTAGGTTTTCGTGGAAGTTGTGTAGGGTATCATATGGTCGGCCACGTCCGACTATATTACTCCGCTCACTGGTTTATTGTTCTTATGGGTGAACTCACGGCTCATATTAGCTCACTATGAAAATAGTTACCCCAGGTGACTCCACGGGGAGGTCAGTGTCCACAATTGAGATGAAAGAGGGACCAAGATAAGCCTGGAATTCGCCATGTTAAAGCCATTCAGAACCGTTGCTTGGTATCTATCATCCCCTATTTAATTATAAACTTTATACGTTCTGTAAGATGTTTCGGTAATCTTTGTAAAGTGTGAGAAGAATTGGAGGTGGGTGGGGCGATAAATGTGTTGTTAATTGTTTGCAACGCTTGAAGAGAGGTGGTGGTCTTGGTATTGTCATTCGCATGGAATGAGGTTGCCACACTCAACGTGTGATTTTATCTTATCAATCGAAACCATAATGAAGCAAAGTGTTCATTTATTTTCACAGTTTAATGCCTGTCAATCAATGAGTTTTCACTTTTTGCTGTTGTTGTTCAATCGCATCTCATTTCAAAATACAATATTTAAGGAAGAGTGACAGCATTTGATTTGATTTCAATGTTTTGGAAATTATTTATTAACAATGTCAGGCGTTAAGTAAATTCGAACCGAAAAAATAACAAAGCATCGAACAAAACAACAAAAACAATACCATTTCGCAAAATAGGTAATGTGACATTTCATTAATGCGATAATCAAATGAAAGATAAATTAAATTTGTTAAACTCAGGGGAAAGTTTAAATGAATAATGATTAAAATGAATGAAAAAATTAAAAGTTCACAGTGCGATTCTAGCAATCAATATTCATCTAAATATATTTTCAGTTTAAATTAGCCAACAAAATATATCTATGATGTACTAAGGAATGATTTTTATTTGAATACCCTCCACAAGAGATATACTGGCAGGTACTAGAAATGAAAATATAGGGAACATACCAAAAAGTGGACCTATACCGACATTTCTAAAAAGGGATTATGTAAGCAAAAATAAAAACTTCAGACATTTTTAATGGATACCCCCTGATTTACCGATATTGAGGGAATATACACTTTAAAACGGTGAAAATGTGGTTAATCGAAATATTGGTTCTAGACCCCATGTTTCTTTGGACCAAATCCGTTTAAAAAACTTTAGATTTCATCCAAACTTTGTCCATCTTATTATTTCTTCCAATCATAGTTCAAATTCGAAAATGGGGAATATTGGTCAACTTCTTCTGGAACCTCAATACAGCGGCTAGGTCTAAATGCGGGTTATAGTTCATTATTGAACCTTAGGTTCTACTTGTTCATCTCGATATCCTCCGCAGGTGAAATGATTACATCAGAGACTTAGAAACAAACTCAAAACGCGGAACATATTAGATAACCATTTTAATATAAAAAGGGGGTTATGTGGGGACTACCCCAAAATGGGGGCGAATATTAATAATTTTTGGTAGGGAGATTTGGTACCATATATGACTACAAAATACCAATTTGCAGCAAATTCGATTGAAAAACGCGCTCAAGAACCCCAAAATACCGAATATTGGGGGCACCCTTATATGGGGGCTATCCGAAAAAATTGACCAATATTCATAATTTTTTGTGGAGAGATTTTTAGGAGGTACCGTTATATGGGGGCTACCAGAAAAAGTGGACATATGTTTAAAATTTTTTGTGGAGACATTTAGTACCCAAAAAGAACACAATGTAGAAATTTCAGCGAATTCGGTTGCAAAACGCGCTCAAGAACCCCAAACTACCGAAAATTGAGGGGTACCGTTATAAGGGGGGTACCAGAAAAAATTGACCTATATTTATAATTTTTAGTGGTTGAAAAACACGCTAAAGAACCCCAAAATACCGAAAATTAGGAGGTACTGTTATATGGGAGTTATGCCTAAACGTGGACCGATATATCCCATCTTCGAACTTGACCTGCCTGAAGACAAAAGACAAACGTATGCAAAATTTCAGCACCCTATCTCAATTCCTTCCGTCTGATTACAACAGACGGACGGACAGACGGACATGGCTAGATCGTCTTAGAATTTTACCCTAATCAAGAATATATACACTTTATAGGGTCGGAAATGAATATTTCGATGAGTTACTATGGTGGAGGGTATAAAAATATTGAATTTTATCTATCTATACTCCTAGTAATTTTGTGCTTTATGCTAAGTCTTTCAGTCTATTCCATTCACACCTCCTCATATCTTTTAGATCATGAATAATATTATTTTACAAGAATTACGTTCAAAGGCTTGCAAATGCTGGGCAGTGACATATGAAATATTCTAACGTCTTCTCCATACGCCCTACACCTGCCGGCTCCCGCAATAATATTCTTGCAGCTAAGATGTAATGTGACAATATCTATCAGTCTGCTAAGTTCATTCTTGTTAAGAGTTACCATTTGCTTAGTCTTATCATTGGTGTTTTCCGCATTGTCCATTTTTCCCATACCCATATGTTAGAATTAGTCTAATAACACTGTTATGGACCTTGTGTATCTTATTTGTGTTGAAAGACAAGCATCTGTGGGCTTTGTCGACCAGATGCTGTATGTGGTCTTTTCATTTAAGTTTCCGGTCTAAGAAGACTCCCAGATATGTTTTTCACGGTTTGATTCGCAAAAGCTGGACAAAGGGGTTTAAAAAGCTGGACATCAAAAAATTATAAACATCGGTCCACGTTTTGAATAGCGCGTTCATTTTTAATATATGGTACATTTTTAGTTTTCTTCCGATCGATTTAAGGAAAATTTAATGAAAATTCATGGTATGGGGTATAAAAGGTTCGGCTCGGCTTAACGACCTTTTTGTATATATATTTTACATATGTATCCTAAGAGACGCCGCATTTTCGAAAGGACATTGACATGAAATTGAACGAAGATAAATATGCCATCTTAATCTATACGTAATCCAACTAACAATCCCTGCACATGCCATTCTGCAAACTAGCTAAATTTTGTAAATCGACGTATATCAAACTTAACAAACGCTGTTCGTTGTGCTGCACTGTTTAACATGTAATTTCAATCAGACACCTTTTTATACCCTTCACCACACTGTGGTACAGGGTATTATGTCATTGTGCATATGTTTGTAACAGGCAAAAGGAAACGAGATAGACACATGGTTCCTTTTGAGAATATGCATAGAATCACTTTTTGAGTCGATTTATGCATGTACGTCCGTCCGTCCGTCTGTAGATGTTAAATTGTAAACAAAGTGCAGGTCGCATTTATGATCCGATTTGGATGACCGATATTCACGAAATTTTACACACATCACTCTAGACCTAGCTCTGTACGATATGCCAAATTCCTTCCAAATCGAAAGATATATAGAGACTTTGGTGCACTATTTACATAAAATCGGACGAGATATCTATATGGGAAATATATCTTAATCTGAACCTTTTTTACAAAACTTAGCACTTTAGACTTAATTCAGTACGCTATGCAAATCCAAAGATAAAGAAGGACTTTGGTCCACCACTTACCTTAACTCGAACGAAAATATATATGGGAGCTATATCTAAATCTGAACCGACTTTCACGAAACTTGGCACACATCATTCAAGACTGAATTCAGTATATATATATGAGAGCTATATCTAAATCTCAACCGATTTTCGCCAATTTCAATAGGGTTCGTTCTGGGGCCAAATAAGTGAATTGTATCAAATTTCATCCAAATTTGATTATAAATGCGACCTATACTTTATTTACAATTTAATATCAACAGACGAACGGACGGACGGAACCATGTGTCTATCTCGATTCCTTTTGCCTGTTACAAACATATGCACAAATATATAATACCCTGTACCACAGTGTGGTGAAGGGTATAAGAATATTTAAAAATTTAAGTGAACAAAGAGAAAAGTCCATACATTTTACAATTTTTCTTTGACAAAGGCAAAATGCAAGCCGAGCGGTTCCGTTACTGTAACAGCCAATTATGTGCAATTTTAGTTTCGTAGATTCCGTTCAGAAATTTTTGATGTTAATCATGCACCTCGCACAGGTAGGCCCCCTTCGAAAATGTCTATAAAATCGGAGAAATTGTCAAAGTTGACCGGCAGACTTTTACCTTGATACTGGACAATCATCATAAAAGCTGGACAATCCCGCCAAGTCGAGCTAGGCTGACAACCTATTATCATATATATTATTTTGTTTCACATGCACGTAGACTCTTCATATTGTTCTATTTTTATATTTTTATACCCTACACAACTATGTTGTCAGGGTATTATAGCTTTGTGCAGCCCCAAATGTTTGTAACGCCGCGAAATATTGGTCCTAGACCCACCTTTAAGTATACCGATCGTCATATATACTAGCTGAGTCGATCTACACATGTGTGTCCGTCCTTCCGTCTGTCCATTATAATTTGTAAACACGATACAGTCCACAGTTATAGAACAATCTTCACGAAATTTTATAGGATGGGTTCTGGCCAATGAAGACCCCTATTGTTTTTGGAAAAGATCACACATATTTAGGGGATGAAATCAAATACTAAATTTTTGTCGGTTTTTCTGATATAAAGAGAGGTGCAATTATGGCCCAAACACCGCGAATTTTTGCATGGAGAAGGGGATCGGGTCTAAAATAAGCGTGCATTTTTGATAAAGATCGGTCAATATTTGGGTCAAATGGACCCTGACTTTTGTGTGAAAAATCACAAAATTTGTATTCTATGGCATATATATTTACTCCTGGAGGATGTATACCCTAGGAGTTGATAACATATCCAAGAGGAGTTTTGACCTTTAAATTGATACCAAATATAGTGATGTATCTACTCAGATGTGGGAGTTACAGTCAAATATTTACATGTGCTTACGTATTCAGATATTATTTAGTAATCCGTTACCACATTAAAGGGAGAAATATCGCTCTGATGGCTTTGAAATTTTTCATGAAGTTCCAGTTATGGTCAAGAACAACGCTTACAATTTTCGGTGATGATCAGATTAAAATTTTGGGATGAAATGGACCGAAAACATAATTTTTTGTGTGTTTTCGAGTAGAGTATAATCCGAAAATCACAACACACCCACCGTGAAGGTAATCTGGACAAGTAATTAGAAGGACTGTACAAGAGGGGACTGTACAAGAGGGGGCAAATATCAGGAAATATTACTCAGACTCGGAATAAACTTCCTTAGAAAGTTAGAGTTCGTGGTAGTTGTGTAGGGTATCGTATGGTCGGCCCCGTCCGACTATACTGCTCCGCTCACTGGTTGGACATTTCTTCGTCTTGTCAGTATTTACGTTATAGCCCCTCGGTCTCCCCTAATTAAAGGCGATGTTTGCTGTTCCCCATTGTTTCTTCATTTCATCTTGATCAGTTCTCGCAATTTTACTCCAGTTAGCTACTTCTTTCTTATTTTTAGCTTATCAATTTCATTGCTCACTTCCTCCACCATTTTATCAGAATCTTCACTCATCTGGTATTCTAAGACGTTTAGAGATGGAATTTCGTGTTAAGTCCTCATTTGTTTCAGAAGATTGAGTCGAGATTGTCCTTCTCCTGTGGTTCTTAAACTTGTAGGATCTACTACTATGGCCAAGAAACCCATGCATGTGGGTTACCCATGCTCACGACTGAAGGATGAAAATTGAGCCCTACTCGTGGACAGATCATTCTTATTTTTAGCTTATCAATTTCATTGCTCACTTCCTCTACCATTTTATCAGAATCTTCACTCATCTGGTATTCTAAGACGTTTAGAGTTGGAATTTCGAGTTAAGTCCCCATTTATGTCAGAAGATTGAGTCGAGATTGTCGTTCTCCTGCGGTTCTTAAACTTGTAGGATCTACTACATATGCCAAGACACCAATGCATGTAGGTTATATTTGCTCACGACTGAAGGATGCCAATTGAGCCCTACTCGTGGACAGATCAACGACACGGGCCTGTACAGCCTTATTTACTATAGCGTATTAAAACGTCCCGATTTTAATCACGAGTCCATGAAAATTTTTGAAATCTAATCAGGTTGATATAGCTTCCATATATATTTTCTTTTGATTTCACATAAAATAACATACATTACACGGCTTCGACCAATCAATTCGATTTACAACATATCTTGCATTTACCCAAGGAGGTGTGTCTTGTTAGACTTGGGCTCATTCCTATCCTACTCCTACCTAAAACAGTATCTACATATATTATTTTCTCTACATCAAATCCAATGCAACTTTTCCCTTACATCATTTTATACCCGATGCGAAATTCGTTGTGGTTAAACTCAAAAACCAAATTCTGTTAATTTCTCTCAAAAATTTTCCTTGAAATTCATATCCACATAACCTTCACTTTATGTGACCTCGACAATTTGCTCATTTGCTTGAGATTAAATGTTACTTTGGCTACGTTCGAAAGTCTATAGGATTTCTTCAAATGGCCTTAACGGTTGCCAAAAAATCATTTTCCACACTAATTGGCTGCTAAATAGACACTTGAGCGTGGCATTTATGTATTTTCCTTCTTCTGTTGGCTGCTTCATTCGTTAGCCTCGAAAATCTCAAAAATAACCGCAAAAATTGATGGAAGTGCACGATTCTTTTGGTTTGTTGTGTTGACGACAAGTGAAGGCAATTTCAAAATTTTGAGATTTTGCCAAACGAAATTAAGTTTTTTTTTTTAAATTTTAAAATGTTTATTTTATATAATATGTTAAACATATATTTGGATTAGGAAATTAATGATATAATTAGGAAGACAGTTTAACACACAGTATTAAAATTATTCGATGCTTTAGCGAATGTTCATGTTTGTCTCTATAACTTATACATATTAATTAACATTGTTCGAGTATTATCATACCGCCAAGTGTTGGACTATAATTTCATTTTCAAAATAACATTGACCTTTACTGTGGATAAACTAACGCATAATATTTTCTTAATGATTTTTTTTCCACAAAAAATCATAATAATTTTGGAATACTATTTCATATTTAATCCTAAATTTTCTGTATGAATTTTCCCTCCTCTGTGCCTCCCTTTTTTCTTCTCGAAAAAATACCACGTCGAAAAACACTTAACAAACCGAATATAGAGATAGACATTAGTATAAAATAACATTGAATTTGCAATTTGTTGGCAAGTTAAGGGCCTAAAAGGAATAATCGAGAAAAATATAGGAGGAAGAAGCAGAACATTCTTACATGGGAGGAAAACGTACACGACAATAACAGCTTGATTATAGTTACATTATACAAATTACTCTGCACTGAAGTGTACCAAAATGTCTTCAATTGGCTTTCTGTCAGCAAGAAAATTTCCAAGAAAAGGGGCATGGATGATCAAAGCATTAACACAATGGGATGGTTGAAGAAGATTTTTGCAAATAAGTTCGATAATGCAGTCATTAATTCGGTTTATAACACATATAGCTACGGTATAAACAGATAACGGTGCAAACTGATATGCTACAATACTTAAAGTCTGTCGGGATCTTTCTATGTGGTATATGGACATTCAAAATACTTACAGTGGATCCAACCATTATGTGTTGCATATTTTAAATAAGTGGACACTTTCTTCTACAGCGATCATCAACTTTAAGAATACGAAGTGAAATCATACAGTCACTAGGGTTGGAAATGTTTTCACACGTATGTACATTGTTATTTTCTTAAAAATTTAGGGCCGGGATATTTGTATGGAGACTATGCCATTCTATGTTGTACACTAGTAGGTTGTTTATGCTCTGAGTAATTTAAGTACCAAGTTTAAAAAATCAGAATAGAAATATAGCTTTGAAAGATTAAAAATCGGAAGGGTCCCACTATATGATACCCTTCACCACTTGGGGTACATACAAAAGATGCTCATATGTACAATATCATTTAAATAGACATAAGACCATTGAAATGGAATCCGCTGCAAAATTTCCAAATAGGACGAAAATATATGGGAGCTAGATCTAAATCTGAACCTATTCCAACAAAACTTCACGAA
The DNA here is from genome assembly GCF_032173495.1 of Musca vetustissima. Taxonomy (NCBI): domain Eukaryota; kingdom Metazoa; phylum Arthropoda; class Insecta; order Diptera; family Muscidae; genus Musca; species Musca vetustissima. The sequence goes on from NW_026883965.1 coordinate 28,803, forward strand.
TGTCAACCTGTAGTAACTTCAATGTGGTATGCAAAATTTTGTCTTAATCGGAAAACATTGACTGTATCGTGCTCCATTTACATAAAATCGGACGAAAACATGCATGGAAGTAATATCTAAATCTGAACCGATTCCAAAAAACTTCGCATACGTCAATCTGGACCTAATTAAGTAAGCTGTGCAAAATGTCTTAATCGGACAAATATTGGCAGCATGGTGCTTCATTTACATAAAATCGGACGAAAATATATGTGGGAGCTATATCTAAATCTGAACCGATTTCAACAAACCTTCAGTAATTTCAGGACGATGTGGAAAATGTTGTCTCTAACGGACAAACATTGACGGTATGGTGTACCATTTACATAAAATCGAAGGAACCTTTATATAGGAGCTATAGCTAAATCTGAACCGATTCCAACAAAACTTCGCATACATCAATCCAGACCCAATTCAGTACGCAGTGCAAAATTCTGTCTCAATCGGACAAATATTGACAATATTGTGTTCCATTTACATAAAATCGGCAAATCGTGCAAATCGAATCATATATAGGGACTTTGGTACAACATTTACATAAAATCGGAGAAACTATATATGGGAGCTATATCTAAATCTGAACCGATTTTCACGAAACTTAGCACACATCATTCCGCACCTACTCAGTACTCTGTGCCAAATTTCATGCATATCGAATGAGATATAGGAACTTTGATGCCCCATTTACCTTAAATCGGACGAAAAAATATATGGGAGCTACATCTATGTCTGAACCGATTTTCTCCAATTTCAATAGAGTTCGTCCTTGAGCCAAATAAATGACAAGTGCCAATTTCATCCAAATCGGACTTGGACGGACGGACAGACAGACACGCATACGGGCGGACATGCATAAATCGACTCAGAAAGTGATTCTATGCTTATTCTATCACGATTCCTTTTGCTTGTTACTTACTAACATATGACATAATTCCCTGTACCAAATGTGGACCTATATGGAACGCCTTCGGAAAAATTTTATTTCATTCTGCGAGGACCTGGAATGCCAAATTTAATTCTGTTAAACCCTTCAAAATATCGAATGATTCGACCTTTATAAAGGGCTATGTCATTATATCTAAAATTTATTGAAAAAATATTTTTATGAGGGGTGGCTGAAATAATTCCAAACAAGCCAACACAACAGTGCCTCTTCGGCTCCACGTTGATGGTAAAAGTTAGCTACAAATCGAAAAGTCCGTTCGCATGATATTATAGATTTTTTTTTTGCAAAATGTTGACCATTTTTTGTGGAATGTACCAGATGGATTTAACAGATATACCTTATCATCGAGCTTGATTTAAGTTTAGGAGAAATATTACGATACACACAGTTTATGTCAAATCTGTCTAGATATTGGATTAACAAATTTTCAAAATGTTTACCCTTGCACCGATGGGTTCCATCTTTGAACTTGGTTTAGAGTTGGTAAAAATACGACTATGTACTGAGGTTGGATTAAATCGGATATTTCATTCGGTTTATATTATATTTATAAAATTGAATTTTTTGAGGTACATGAAGTAGATCGATAGATTGGTAAAAATATTAGGTGTGCAAAGTGGTTATAATCGCTTGATATTACAACATTTATTTTCAACAAAAATTTTACCATTTTATGTGGGAGGTACCAGAAGGAGTGGGTCGATATTTTCAATCTTCAAAAATGACTTATTTTTTTGAAGAAATATTACGATATCCAAAGTTTGTATGAAATCGGTTACTTTCTTCGAAAATCATCGAAAGAGCCATCCAGCCAGCCAGAAAGACACACACACATTTTTATGAGGCACATTTTGCCGCAGAAACTTATATAAAGAAAACCTCATTGGCCATAAGGTGGAGGTTATAAGTATTATTACAGCCAATTCGGCTGAACTTTTTCAACCGAATTGCCTGTAATTATACAAGAGAGAGAGAGAGAGAGAGAGAGTACAAGAGGATCCCCAAAATGTAGATCAATATTGATAATTTTGTTGTGGGATGATTTTATACCTAAAGAATTAAAAATATTAAATTAAGACAATAATTTAAATTCGTAATATAGAACGGTGCACCGCAAACAAGAATCAATTCAAAAGTTGTATTTACATTCTACTACATGAGATATATTCGAAACCCGGATTAAAAATGTCTGTTTTGAGAAACTTCCAAATACTTGAAATGAGTGGAATTTTTAATCCTATATTAATATAGTACCTCGATTAAGTCCATCACCTTCTGTGAGATAGAAATTCCATATTTTAGCCAATTATGTTGGACATTAAAATTTAGGAATTTAAAACACCAAATCCGGTTAGGTTATGTGTGGACTAAAAATGAACTGTGAGAAGTACCAAAATATGTACATCATCCTCATAAAACGTATTTCCGCTCAGAGATACATCCGGCTTTGAGTATTTAAGGTTCCCTTCAACATGAGCGACATATCGTGAAGTTAAACCTGTGCATTCAAGTTGAACACATAAATATTTTCTAATTAACTAATGTTCAAATATCTGATATAATGAACAATTCCAAAAATTCAGTACAATTTAATGAGGTTATTTTAATATATTCGTTTTAGCCAACAAAATTGTACAAAATTTCTCAATTCATTCGTCATTACAGCAGACGGACATCGCTGAACCTCTTTGAATTTTCTCCCAACCAATAGCTGAAAGGGAATATGGTTAATACAATCAACAATTAGATATGGCAAGTGACTAAGAAAAAACTTGGAACTAAAATAGATGACTCAAAAATGAGCATTATGGTATATACATCCCAACGTGACATTGTGCAAAAACACATATGTAGTTTTCCGTGTAAAATCTAAAGCATGCATCGGGTTATATCTATATATTTGAGTGTGTGCTTGAATGTAAGTGTATATATACAGATGAAAGACTAAGTAAACATTGCAATGTGTTTGAAATTGTCTTCAATTGCATATTCGAATGTGTCGGCAAGAAGAACTATAAGGAGTGCATCACTTAAGATGTGAACGTTGGGCAAAGACCCAAAGCAATTCTTAGATCTCTGTGCAGCACTAAAATCTTGAACCAATCGAGACCCCCAAAATCTTGAAGCTTGTGATGATGGAAGAAAATCCCTAGCTGGGTTTTGCATTATTAGCTAAGGTTTTTTTTTTAAATTAATTTTTAAAATATTCGACTGGGGTGGATTTTAGCACAATTTTCAAATAATACGTACTTATTATTGAGTCTATATCTCGTGAACTATTCGAAATATTGCTTTTCTCTCTTAAGCAATATTTTTCCTCTTAATTAGATCTAAAAATTTTCTCTTGAGATCAAATCAATAAAACAGCACCATCATACTGAAAATAGCACAACTGCAAAAAAATTAAAATTTCGACATACTTTTTCCATGTTTAATTTTTACTTCAATTTTGTACCTATTTATTGAAAAAAGCATAGCAATTTTTATTTCTATAAACATACAATTTGGAGTGAATTTCTTTGGTTAATTTTGATGAATTTGTGAGGCTATAACTATGTGAAGGAGTCAACCAATGAAATCGGGGTTTTAAGAAGAGTTGTTTGATTTGCTATTGGCTATCTTCTTGTCATATATTGTTTGGCCGAGTCAGTAGCAGTTTCTGAAATAAGTGTGAAAAAACATGGAAAAAGTATGTCTAAATTTTAATTTTTTTTTGCAGTTGTGCTATTTCAGTATGATGGTGTTGTTTTATTGATTTTATCTCAAGAGAAAAGTTTTAGATCTAATTAAGAGGAAAAATATTGCTTATGAGAGAAAAGCAATATTTCGAATAGTTCACGAGATATAGACTCAATAATAAGTACGTATTATTCGAAAATTATGCTAAAATCCGCCCCAGTCGAATATTTTAAAAATTAATTTAAAAAAAAACCTTAGCTAATAATGCAAAACCCAGCTAGGGATTTTCTTCCACCATCACAAGCTTCAAGATTTTGGGGGTCTCGATTGGTTCAAGATTTTAAAGTTGAAAAATGTGTCACTGTGTAATTGGGAAAATTGTCTGTTTAGAAGCGAAATGAATTTGTCGTTAAGACAACCTATAGATAGAATGCAGCTACATTCAAAATTTTGCTACTGGTTCAATTGCATTTAATATTTTAGAGTTTAATTTTTTAAGTTTGCATGTAAGCTACCGTGTAAGTAATCCACATAAGAACTGATATGCCGCAGAGTAAAGAACAAACAAAGCTATGTTAAATAAATATGTAAAATGTCGATTATTGCCACATATGCAATTCAAGGACAACATATTCAAATTGAGTATATTCGACACATAAAAAAATATAGGTAAAATTTCAATTGAATTGAAAACAAAAGATTATGGACAAATATATACTTTGAAGTATTAGTAGAATTAGTTTCTTTTCAATTTCAACCATTTAAGATATAGTTGTCAAAAACGTTTTATAAATATTTAATTTAGATTTTACGATTTAAGGTTAAGGGAACCTCACCCATTCTCGATTTTAATTTTTCAAGATTTTTAATGGGCTGGTAAATCAATACCAATGCTTGTTAAGGTTCGTAACTTTGCACATATATATTTGAAGATTTAAAAGAGAAGAAAAGTAATTTACAAAAAATGTTGTTATTGTTTTGTTGTTGTTTTTTTTTAATTAAAGAAAATTCCTTATTGTTGATGGCGGGCATGATAACTCCTCACTGGAACATCGGAATACGAAAATTCCAAGGGTGTTAGAAATAGTATATGTCTGGCTCTCGTATGTACTATGATTATTTTCTTCGTTCTAAAATTAACAAAATGGCGGACCTTTGAAAAAATATTTTTGAAAAATAGCCGATTTTTTACCAAAAACCGAGTTAAAAAACCAGTAAGGAAAGTAGTAAAGTCGGACGGGGCCGACTATATGATACCCTTCACCACTATGGGTATATTAAACGAATTCAACCTAATAGAAGGGTCATTAACATGAAATTCGTTGAACTAAAATATGTGACCTTTATCGAAATGTGAACAAACTTAGATCAATCCATATACATGTCATTCGTTTGTTACAATGGGACAAACTTAGGTAAATCGATTTAAAGCAAATATCAAAATGCTCAATTGTGTACGTTGTAGAAAATGTAATGTCAATATCACAAACATGAGGAGTTTCCTGCACCATTTACTTAAAATCGGATGAAAATATATATGGAAGCTATATACAAATATGAACCGATTTCAACGAAACTTGTCACACACACACTTCTTCCTAATGGCCATATTTTGGGTCCTACTTTAAATCGGTCGAAAATACATATGAGATCTATATCTAAATCTGGACCGATTTTCAAGAAATTTTATACACATCATTATAGACTCAATCCTGTACGCTATGCCTAATTTCGTGCAAATCGGAAGATATATGGGGACTTTGACATACCATTTACCTAAAATCGGGCGAACTATATATAGGAGCTATATATAAATCTGAACCGATTTTCACGAAACTTTGCACATGTCATTCTAGACTTAATTCAATACGCTATGCCAAATTTCGTGCAAATCGAAAGATATACAGGGTCTTTGCTACACCATATACCTTAAATCGGACGAAAATATATATGGGAGCTATACCTAAATCTGAACCGATTTTCACGAAACTTAGCACACATCATTCTGGAGCTAATTCAGTACGCTATGCCAAATTTCGTGTAAATCGAAAGTTATATAGGTACATTGGTGCCCCGTTTACCTTAAATCGGACGAAAATATATATGGGAGCTATATCTCTATCTGAACCGATTTTCACGAAACTTAGCACACTTCATTCTGGACATAATTCAGTACGCTATGCCAAATTTCGTGCAAATCGAAAGATATATAGGGCCTTTGCTACACCATATACCTTAAATCGGACGAAAATATATATGGGAGCTATACCTAAATCTGAACCGATTTTCACGAAACTTAGCACACATCATTCTGGAGCTAATTCAGTACGCTATGCCAAATTTCGTGTAAATCGAAAGTTATATAGGTACATTGGTGCCCCGTTTACCTTAAATCGGACGAAAATATATATGGGAGCTATATCTCTATCTGAACCGATTTTCACGAAACTTAGCACACTTCATTCTGGACATAATTCAGTACGCTATGCCAAATTTCGTGCAAATCGAAAGATATATAGGGCCTTTGCTACACCATATACCTCAAATCGGACGAAAATATATATGGGAGCTATATCTAAATCTGAACCGATTTTCACGAAATTTTGCACACATCATTTTGGACCTAATTCAGTACGCTATGCCAAATTTCGTGCAAATCGAAAGATATATAGGTACTTTGGTGCCTATATCGGACGAAAATATATATGGGAGCTATATCTAAATCTGAACCGATTTTTCCCAATTTCAATAGGATTCGTCCTTGGGCCGAATAAGTGACTTGTGCCAAATTTCATCCAAATCGGATCATAAATGCGACCTGTACTCTGTTTACAATTTAACATCTACAGACGGACAGACGGACGGACATGCATAAATCGACTCAGAAAGTGATTCTATGCATATTCTCAAAAGGAACCATGTGTCTATCTCGTTTCCTTTTGCCTGTTACAAACATATGCACAAAGACATAATACCCTGTACCACAGTGTGGTGAAGGGTATAATAAGGAAGATCTTTACCGATTGGCTTTATTCTAGTTCATACGATAGCTATACACTCCCAGAGAAACGTTGCAAAATTTGGAACCGATTGGATTATTAGTTTTTGAGTTATCGTGCCCGCCATTGGCAAAAGAGAAAAACGCGTTTAAAGTTTGAGAAGTCCTTTAGCCGTCACTTGATGCTGACACAATAAATCGGCTATATTTTCAAGAGTTCTTGAAAATATAGCCCTTAATGTGGTTAACATCTATCAAACATAGTGTCGTATGATTTACATAAACTACACAACAGTTTAATAGTGCATAATCATACGCACCGCTGTACAATATGATTTCAAATTAATATAATTAAATTCAATTAATTATATGAATTATATTCAAATTAATATAATTAATATGCATTGCACTGTGTGCCCAATGTCAAGTTTCTGAGGCAACAAATCACTGGATGCAGATAAACTTTCAACCAAGAGTACATCTCCAAATTTGTGAGGAATACCAGTTCAGATAAAGCTTTCGTGTATATATTTCATCCGAGTTTATACTGAAGCCACACAAAGGACACAATTTGTGTCCGTTTTCTATAACGTTTGATATGGTGGATTTTGTTTAATTTAGAATAATTTTCGGAAAATTTGGTCCTGATGGGCTCATATATAAATACAAAATGGAAGGGCGGAATTTCATAATTCGCTCTTCAATTTGAAGGTATATTTAAGTAAATTGTTTACCTACTACCACTTCCCGCTATTTTAACAGAACAGTTCTCTGTGGCTATTTTAGTGATAAAGGTGCCATTTTTACACATATATAGTCATATAAAGTTTGCCTGTATTTTACAGTAAACATTGAAATTTATGATAGGCAAAAAAATGTAATTTAAGTATGTATATTATTAAATTATATATTTTCCCATTTTGAGTTTGGGAAACACACGTTTTTGACCTAGGAGATACACGGTTTTCCAAGAACGATTTTTATTTTACGTTCGGAAAATAAACTGAAAATGCAAAATATTCGTCCAACCTTCCCAGAAGCACTAGTAAAAATCAAATGGGTGGCGTAGGGGATGATAGATACTAAGCAACGGCTTTGATTGGCTTTAACATGGCGAAGTCCAGGCTTATCATGGTCCCCCTTTCATCTCAATTGTGGACACTGACCTCCCCGCGGTGCCACCTTGGGTAGCTATTTTCATCACCCGTTGAAATAGTGAGCTAATATGTGCTGTTCACCCATATAAACTATAAACCAGTGAGCTGAGCAGTATAGTCGGACGGGGCCGACCATACGATACCCTACACAACTTCCATGAAAATCTAACTTTCTGTGGTTCTATATACTGAGATTGGGCAATATTTCGCGATATTTGCACACTTTTGACTGGCTAGCGGTCAGCCAATGTTACTAATAATCAGTACAGCACCTCTAACTACTTGTCCAGATTCCCTTCACTGTGGGTTGTGTTGTGATGTTCGGCTTTCGACTCGAAAAGTACAAATAATTAAGTTTTCGGTCCACTTCATCCGAAAAATTTTATCTGATCATCATTTTAGGCGTTGTCCTCGACCATAAATGTAACCTCATGGGACATTTCAAAGCGATCAGCGTGGTAATAGGTTACTAAATAATATATAAATACGTAAGCACCTGTAAATATTTAAGTGTAACACCAGCATCCGAGTACCTACGACAATATAATTGGTATCAATTTAAAGGTCAGCTACTCCTCATTGATAGACTGTCAACTTCTTGACTCTATGTCCTTCAGGAGTAAATATATAAGCTATAGAATACAAATTTTGTAATTTTTCACACAAAAGTTAGGGTCCATTTGACCTGCTATATATCGATCTTTATCAAAACAGACATGCTTATTCTTCGGCCCAATCCCCTTCTCCATGCAAAAATGTTTGTTTGGGCCATAATTGCGGCCTCTGGAGCGACTAGAAAAACCGACAAACATAAAGTTTTTGGTCCATTTCATCCCCTAAATATTACCCGATCTTTTCCTAAAACAATAGGGGTCTTCATTGGCCAGAACCCATCCTACAAAATTTCGTGAAGATTGGTCCATAACTGTGGCCTGTATCGTGTTTACAAATTATAATGGAAAGACGGACAGACGGACGAACACACATGTCTAGATCGACTCAGCTAGTCGAGATATGACGATCAGTATACTTAAAGGTGGGTCTAGGACCAATATTTCGCGGCGTTACAAACTTTTGGGGCTGAACAAAGCTATAATACAACATAGTTGTGTAGGGTATAAAAATGGGTTGTGGTGTCGGCTTGGTTGCCCACACTAGGAAAACCCCCCCTACTATGAAAAACCAGAGAAAAAAATCCAAGCCCCCCTTATGTTGACGACTCCCGCAAACATATTAAGGAACATGATATGCAAATCTGCACTTGGAATATGTGAAGGCTGTACAGATGTACAAAGCCGATATTATTGCCTTACAGAAAATGCGATGGAAAGGAACATGCGTAATCAAATCAGACGATTATGCACTGTATTGTAGCTGCCATGAATCGATACATAAATTTGGTTGCGAACTTATGGTTGATAGGAGAATAAAAAATCTCGTATCCAGATTCACTCCAGTAGATAACGAATTGCTATAATCCGTATAAAAGCGAAGTTCTTCTACATCAGTCTCATTTGCGGCCATTCTCCGATAAAGACATATTTTACGAGTGCCTAGAAACACCATGTTGCCGCTGCCCTGGATATGATATTACAATTCTGCTAGGAGATTTTAATATAAAAACAATTCTGCTAGGAGATTTTAATATAAAAATCGGAAAGGAAATATTTTTGATCCCACCTCCGGAAAACACAGCCTCCATGAAGAAACATCAGACAACGGCATGAGGTTGATTGACTTCGTGGCAGCAAAAAACATGGTAGTTAACAGCACCAGATTCAAGCATTTCGATATACACAAGACCACCTGAATTTCTCCTCAAGAACCGAGAAATCAAATTGATCATGCTGTGATAGACGAAAGGCATTCATCCAGTGTTTCACACATTCGATCGATACAAATATCGTTTCGGTCCATTACCTTGTAGCAGCCAAGGTTCGCCCCCGTCTTAATGTAGCAGCAAAGGCAATCGAACACAACACGGAAACTCGACGTCGAAAAGCTGCAAACACAACAGGTAGCCGAGGACTACTCCGCTCAACTTACCCATCTGCGTGAAGAAAGCACTTCTTGTCCCGTTAATAGTATCGAAGCACAATGGCAAAGAATTGCCCACTCCCTACAAACTGCAGCAAAAGCAACACTAGGGTACCAAAAACCACCATCAAGAAACCCGTGGTACGATCAGGAGTGCCGTAGTGTTACTAAGTCGAAAAACCCTGCAGACAGTAGCAATACGTAACGTGATGGAGAATTATCGGGAGAAAAGGAAAAACGTGTTTTCAGAAAACAGAAAAAAAACAAGAAAAACGTGAGCGTGAGCAAATCGAGATGTACAGTAGTCAAAATGAAGTCCGGAAATTTTACCAACGGAAAAGGAAACCTGGTGAAAAATACATACAGCGTGTTGAGGATCTGGAAGGAGCATTTTGAAAAGCTTCTGGTATCAAACAGTGGCGGTGAAGAAGATACCCTAGAACTAATTAGAGATGACGGTATAGAGTAATGAGGTCACAATAGCAATCAATCTGCTGAAGAATAATAAAGCAGCAGGTACCAGCCGAACTATTCAAGACTGGTGGTCAGATGCTGGTCAGGAGCATGCACAACTGATTAGTACAATTTGGCTTGCCCAATGATTGGAATCTCAGCTTCCTTTGTCCCGTTCACAGACAAGGAGACAAGACGATATTTGCCAACTATAGGGGAATAAGTCTCCTTCCCATCGCATATAAAGTGCTATCCATTGTGCTGTGGTTGACTGAAGCCAATGGTCAATGACATTATTGGACCATACCAATACGGCTTCAGACCTGGCAAATCCATTTTGCCAACTATAGAGGAATAAGTCTCCTTCCCATTGCATATAAAGTGCTATCCAGTGTGCTGTGTGATTGACTGAAGCCAATGGTCAATGACATTATTGGACCATACCAATACGGCTTCAGACCTGCCAAATCCACCATTGACCAGATTTTCACTCTGCGCCAAATCCTGGAAAAGATACCCGAAAAATACATCGATACATTCCACATATTCGTCGACTATAAAGCTGCATTTGAAAGCCCTATCCATTTGGAGGTGTTTAAAGCCATGTCTGCGTTCGACATTCCTGCAAAATTAATACGACTATGCAGGATAACTTTGAGTGACCAAGGTCAGCAGTTAAAGTCGGAAAGAATCTCTCGGAGCAATTGAATACCGAACGAGGATTCGGACAAAGTGACAATTTGTCGTGTGACTGTTTTAACATCATGCATTAAAAAGTCGACTACGTCGACGACATCGACATAATGGGGTGAACAATGCGAGCGTGAAAAGCCACCTTTGAACAAATTGAGAAATAATCTGCCAAATTGGGTCTGGCAGTAAATGGTGAGAAGACAAAGCTGGTGGTTTCAACGCGCAAGACTTCCAGTAGACTCGGACCAACTGTGGTACTTGAAAACTACAGCTTCGAAGTGAACGATGTTATATACCTCGTTACCGCCATAAACAAAAGTAATAACATCAGCTTTGATATCCGGAGGAGAATAGTGTTGGTCAACAAATGTTACTATGGTCTGAGTAAGCGACTCAAAAACAAGGCCACCTCTCGCCAGACCAAACTAACACTCTACAAGATCCTAATATTACCTGTGCTTGGAGTGTTTGAGCGAAAAATTCCCCGGATGATCTATGGACCGATCTGCGTCGACGGTAAATATCGTCGACGAATGTACCATCTATTCTCGGACATTGAGTTGCAGCGACAACGTTGGCTAGGCCATCTTGTGGGAATTGATGAGGAGGATGAGGACTGGACCAATATGTCTATTAATACCATAGATTTTTATAAACACTTCGGAGATGTATGATATATCTCCGAAGTACCTCTTATATATTCTTATACAAAACAACTCGATAAACATTTGTAGGCTATTACTTCAATGAGAAATATATTCCTTCTCCCCTTGCTTCTGCTAAAATAGAAATCTCTTTTGGTTATTTTTAAGAAGTTACTTTTTCATATGCCATAATATTGTCACTACAGTATTTTACTGCCTTTACATGTTTATATTTTTAATATTTGTTTCTCAATAATATTTCCCCACCGGTTTTCCAACAAACATCCTTGTACATGAATTACGACGAACTTAGTTTATCCATGGTCAAGCACAGTCTTCCTTAGTGGTATGTTTCAATTTTGTTGGCGACAAATATAATGTAGCCTTACAATATGTATGAAATCGCTTGTTTTCTTATATCATAAGTGCACACTTTAATTTCCCCCGAAAAAACCCATCATCTACAGTTCCGCCATCGAATAGGAAATCGACACAACACATTCACATCTACACATCACGTAATGGAGTGTATCATTTCAAAGGGCACGAGAAAGAACAAGAAGAATACAAAAATACTTGATATCATAAAATGTTGACTGTATGGTCATAAAAATCTGTATTTTCAGAAAAATAAAATTACGCCCACATAGCCATAACGATAATGCCTTCAGAAACAACAAACAGAGAAAGAAGTAGGAATTGACATCACCCCGCAACGAAAATTTCGAAAATAACACAAAAATGTTAGCAAAGGGAAAACTGCTAAGAGGCAAATGCCAACACCTACCAATATGGTCATTGCCAACAGCCAATAGTTGTAGTCCCCGGCACAACTACCACCACCACCCCGACCAACATGAGCAGAAATTCTAGTGTTATTTGGTGGCAGTTGTCACAAGTGCATAAATTGCAACGCCATATAAGTTACATGGCAAACATCCTTGTCGAGTCTACTCGCCAAGCTAGAATGCAATGCAACGTAACGCAGCAACAACAACAACATCGATATCTGCAAATAGCAACGACATCATCAACAACAACATGGCCAAACATTTTCCTTGGCTTCTTAAACAGAAATATGGAACTGAACTTGAGTCTTGTTTGCCCTGTAGCTTTTCCGCAATTTGGTTTTTTCGCCTTTTTGGGATCTTGAACTAAAGTGCACAATTTCCTCAATGAAAAAGCTTTATTTGTGAGTGTGTGGGTGTATGTTTTTTGATTTCATATTTTTATGTAATTGTTTGCCTTTTGATTGCATTTTCGTACACATTCTCAAAAAAAGACGATAATGGTTTGCTTCTAACAAGGGGCATAGCGTGAGACCCAGGTCAGCGGATTTTGAAAGATTAACCACAGATTCAAAATCAACTATACTTTAATTCTTCTCTAATAAAAATTCACTGAAGTCACATTAAAAATTTTGCAAAACGCCCTAACTGTAGGAAATTATACACTCAAAGGTAAAGTGTATAAAAAATGTAATTTCTATGGCAACATATCAATATATTCGTCCGAAATTCAATAAAGTATATATATATTGCTGATCAGAATCAAATTCTTTGTCGATAGAGCTCTCAATATTTAATATAGAAATTTTAAATTAAAATTTGCGACAAGATTTTTGGAATGAAGGGATGAAAGACCTTGGGCAGTATATGAAAACCCCAGATGGAAAAACTCGCCATAAGCCAAAGTTCGGAGATATGGTGTGTACCCTTTACGACACTGTGCACCCTGCACCCTTATGTCTTTTTGTATATATTTGTAATAGGCAAAGGGAAAGGACATATACCCATGGTGCATTTTATGCAAAGTACAGGCTGCATTTATAATCCGATTTGGATGATATTTGGTACAGATCATTTATTTGGCCCAAAGACTAACCCTATTAAAATTGGTGAAAATAGGTTCAGTTTTAGATATAGCTCCCATATATATTTTCGTCTGATTTTTAACAAATGGTGCACCGAATTTAGGCCGATTGACACAAACGTTTTGTTGTATGATTTGTTTTTATTTTAAAGATAACTTCATAAGACCTCTCTCATAAAAGTCCAGCTCTCTATTTGCAAAAAGCTCTAGTAGTCGGTTTTCACAGTCCTCCCTAGATGCCAATTTTTTATCATTAAAGACATTTTGCAAAAAAAAAAAAAGAAAAATATGTTAATCGCTTGGTGTCAAGTCCGGACTGTACCGTGGATGCATTAAAACTTCTCAACCAAGCTCACGAAGTTTCTGGCGAACACGACACTTCCCTTTGGCCAATTCTGGTCAATTGTAAATGGTTCAAAACAGTGGTATGGTTTTTAGCTCCTGGGCGATGTTACAACTTCGATCATTTCTCCGATTTTATCGATATTTTCGCGAGTTACATCTTTAACAACAAAAATTCCTGAACGGACACTACGAAACCAAAATTGGTTGATACAGCATCGAAACCACAACTTTTAGCCGATTGGCTTGTATTATCGTCTTTGTCAAAGAAAAACTGTAAAATATATCGAATTTTCTCTTTGTTAACACCCTGTAACTCACAACTGAATGCACCAAATGTAAAACCGCAAAACAATTTTTTACTGCAAAATGTCAACCTTCCAAACGAGCATAAATCTGAAATTGTTTGATCGATATTTTATGAGAAATATATCAGTGCAGTCATCTGTTCCTTCGAAAAGGCGACTTCTGTTAGGATACATATGTGGTTTCCATATAACGATATCCTCACAATTTTCGGTATTTTGGTGGCTTCATACACGTTTTTCAAAGAATTGTCATTCTCCCTACAAAAATGTGGGTAGCCCCTATACAGCGGTAACCTCCATTATTCAGTCGACTTACAAATGTCCGTCTGTAACTCTGGCTGGGAGAACTTGGTTTCATTCAAACTTTGCAAATCCTAAGGATAGACCCTTTCGAAATCTATGATATTTTATAGATATTGCTCTGGTATATAAGTCATGTATGTACTAGACCATTGATTTATAATTTACCTGCAATTGTTATCATGAAATAGAAACCTTGAAATGTTCGTGGATCTCCAGAGAAGGTTTAAAAGGTGGGTAAAAATCGAAAACCGCGAAAAATTTGCAAAATATATTTTAAAGTATATTTACATTTCCACGAATTTAGTATCAAGCGATTTTGATTGCACCATGTCATATATTTTTTTTGAGATATTTTGAGGTAAAATTGTTGGTGGATTACTCCTCAAAGCCTTCGTTAGTCAATTATTGAAAATATTCCAAATATTTTATTTTTATACCCTACACAACTATGTTGTCAGGGTATTATAGCTTTGTGCAGCCCCAAAAGTTTGTAACGCCGCGAAATATTGCTCCTAGACCCACCTTTAAGTATACCGATCGTCATATCTCGACTAGCTGAGTCGATCTAAACATGTGTGTCCGTCCGTCTGTCCATTATAATTTGTAAACACGATACAGGACACAGTTATGGACCAATCTTCACGAAATTGTGCATGTTGGATGGGTTCTGGCCAACGAAGACCCCTGTTGTTTTTGGGAAAGATCGGTTTATATTTAGGGGGTGAAATGGACCAAATACTAATTTTTTGTCGGTTTTTCTGGTCGCTCCAGAGGTCGCAATAATGGCACGAACATCGTGAAATTTTTACATGGATAAAAATCGATCAATATTTAGCGGGTCAAATGGACCCTGTCTTTTGTGTGAAAAATGACAAAATATGTATTCTATAGCATATATATTTACCTCTGAAGGACATAGACCCGAGAAATTTATATTATATCTAAGAGGAGTGGTTGACCTTTAAATTAATACCAATTATATTGTTGTATGTGCTCGGATGTGGGAGTTACACCTAAATATTTACAGGTATTTCCGTATTCGTATATTATTAAGTAACACGTTATCACTCTAGAGAGCGGAACTATAGCGCTGATCGCTTTGAAATGTTCCATGAGGTTCCAGTTATGGTCAAGCACAACACCTATAATTTTCGGTGATCATCAGATAATAATTTTGGAATAAAGTGGACCGACTTAATTTTTTTGTGTTGCACAACACAACCCACGGTGAAGGAAATCTGGACAATAGCTGTACTGAATACTCGTAATATTCGGAAAATATGTCAGTGTGAGGAAGAGGTGCTGTTTACCTCTAATCTGTCAAGAGGGTGCACATATCACGAAATATTGCCCATGCTCGGAATATAGTTCCGCAGAAAATTTGAGTTCCGTGATAGTTGTGTAGGGTATCCTATGGTCGGCCCCGTCCGGCTATACTGCTCCGCTCACTGGTTTTCAATTGGATTGAAATTTTATTGAAACTATTTTATGTGAGAATACAAAATGTTGCTATGCCTCGAGAAATATCAAATCAGGTAGTACCATATATGGTTATATGCCGAATCGTTGGCCAATGTTTTTGAACTTATAACAACAACACCTCGGATATATCCGATACAAAAAATGTGTATCACAGTGAAAACTAATATATATTCTTTACAAAATTCTATCACTAATCTCATATTGAAGGAGAAACATTTGCTATAACAAGATTATTATGTGGTGGTATGTTATCCATAATCTGAAAAAATAATGTTCAAACTTACAGACATTCATGTAAACATACCGGAAATTAAACGGGGATTATGTGTGGCGTCTTTTTAAAAGGTTAAGCTATAGTGTAACTTTCTGGGAATAAGTTTTTCATTCACAGAAATCCGTTATGTAAAACTGTAAAGAAAAACGAAAAATTTGGAGTAATATTATATATGTAGTGAGATTTTCTGTTCAATAAGTGTCCCTAATATTCAATTAGAAGCAAATAAATATTGGGGGTACCGTTATATGGGATCTACCCTAAAAAGTAAACAATAGGTGTAGTATTGTATGTGCAAATTTCAAATATGCAAAAATCTTAAATAGTGGAGGGTAAAAGGCTATCTTAACGTTGGGCTAACGTTATGAGCAAGTCTTATAAACATTTTGGGACAATGTAATTAATTTCGAAAGCCAAACTTATATGTGCAATTAAATTTATTAAATTAAATTTTTCCACGAATTCAAATATTAATAAATATATATCCACCGAAATTTTAGAATGCAAAAATAGCAACAAGACTCATAAACATCAAGTTGTAGATATTCAGTATTGTAATGTCACTTTATGTGTGCCCTTATAAATAAATAGATCCAAGATCTGTACACTCCATATCTTGCATAGCAATATTTATACCCTAAATATTGCTATGCAAGGTCCTTTATGCTATTTTCAGTCGTTCGTCCTTCCTTACAAATCTTATTTGCAAATGTTGCTATTTTTATGTATTTTCGAATTTTTGGATCTAAAGCCATATGTGGATTAGTTACTTCATAAACTCGAGATTTCACATACAGTTCAAAGTTCTTCTACTGAAAATTTGTACTCTTGAAGGTTTAGAAGAAAGACTTCAGTGTGTTTTATTACGTAATCCTAATTTCGATTAACTTATTGAAAACCTACTTACATATCACGTAATTATTCAATGGACATTGAATAGTGTCAAATAGGTTCTCAATGTCCATAGAAACGGAGAACCACTTCAAATTGTCCAGCATAATATATATATATATATATATAAATATTTGGTATATATGTATATACAAATCAAAACAACTTTATTTATTACAAAATGTAATGTGTGAAATTATTGTGACATATTTTGTGTCATACTATCTGATTGACATGTGTATTTTCTGTTTGTTTTGCGTATCGAAATGATAATTGGATATGCCAGGGGCACTTATTAATAAACCACAGTTAATGAATTGAGAAAAAACTGAAATGATTATAAATATAAAAACAAGTTGTTTTTCAACGAATTGATAAATTAAAATGTTTAAAAAAATGTGGAAACTTTTAATTAAATTTAAATAAATCATAACCGCGGGCATAAATAGCTAAATGTATAACTGAGAAATCATTGTAATAATGTTCTTGTATAATTAAATATATTTTAACGTAATTTATAATTCTAATTTGTAGTCTTGTAGATACTAGTTTTATGCATATGATTACTTATAAATAAGACATAATAGCTAATACGCCACCACATCACATCATTCGCCAACAACATTGATCTTGAAATTTGTCTGGGCGAAGAAAACTCGCATCGGAATAAAGGTATTTCATGAGTGAATTATGACTATCTTAAATTAGAGGTACAAATTATTCATGGGTAAAAGTTTTGAGAAAGGCGTGATACCCGTCACCACTTTGGGTATCTTCTACATATGTATCCTAACATTCATCATCATCATCTGGTGAAATAGTTAACTGGTATGTGCCGCAAATTCACCCATAGGAACTATAAAAAATGCGTTGAGGCGTCAGGATAGTTTCCACAATCAGACAACAAAAAAGAAAACCAAACCCCCTCAATGTTGACGACCACCGCAAACGTATAAAGCACCACGATCTGCGAATGGATTTCTCTTGATCAATCAACGAGAAATCAAAGTGATCATATGATAGACCGAATGCATTCATCCAGTGTATTCAACGTTCGATCGATCTTTGTAGCAGCCAAGGTTCGCAATATAGCAGCAAAATTGCAATCTAACACAACACGGAAACTCGACGTCAAAAAACTGTAAACACAACAGATACCACAGGCACACTCCGCTCAACTTACCCACCTGCTTGACGAAAGTACTTCTTGTCCCGATAATAGTATAGAAGCACAATGGCAAAGAATTGCCCACTCCCTACAAACTGCAGCAAAAACAACTCTTGGGTACCAAGACCACCATCAAGAAACCCGTGGTACGATTAGGAGTGTCGTAACGCTACTGATATGAAAAATGCAGCTTATAGTGCAACCCTGCAGACAGTAGCAACTCGCAATACGATGGCGAACTATCGGGAGAAAAGAAGAGAGGAGAAACGTATTTTCAGAAAAAAGAAGAAAGAACAAGAAAAACGTGAGCGAGAGCAAATCGAGATGTACAGGAGTCAAATCGATGTCCTAAAGTTTACCAAAGGGTAAAACATCAAACCCAAGGCTTTGGTGTAGATACATCCTCCTGTAGAGATAAAGAAGGAAACATGGTGGCATATACATACAGCGTGTTGAGGATTTGGAAGGACCATTTTGAAAAGCTTCTGGTATCAAATAGTAGCGCTGAAGAGGCGGTGAACCAATTATAGATGACGGTATAGAGTGTATACCACCTAGCCAAGATGAGAGCAGAATAGCAATCAATTGGCTGAAGAATAAACAGGTACTGGTGGGTTACCAGCCGAACTATTCAAGACTGGTGGTCAGATGCTGGTCAGGAGCATGCACCAGCTGATTAGTGCAACTTGGCTAGAGGAATGCATGCCCAATGATTGGTACCTCAGCATCCTGTGTCCCGTGCACAAAAATGGAGACAAGACGATATGTGCCAACTATAGAGGAGCAAATCTCCTTCCCATCATATATAAAGTGCCATATGTGCTATCCAGCGTGCTGTGTGAACGACTGAAACCAATGATCAATGATATTATTGGACCATACCATTGCGGCTTTAGACCTTGCAAATCCATCATTGACCCGACCTCTAGGGGACCTTCAATATCGAACGAGGAAATGGCACTCTGTACACCAAACAATATATGTTACTCGCCTACGCCGACGATATAATGAGTCGAACATTGCGAGCGGTAACAGCCACTTTTGAACGAATTGAGAAAGAGTCTGCCGAAGTGAGACTGACAGTAAATGGACGCGTAAGACGCCCAGTAGACTCGGACCCACTGTGAAAACTTGAAAACTACAGCTTTCAGGTAGTAAATGAGGGCTCGGTACCGCCATAAAAAAAACTAATAACATCAGCTTTGATATCCGGAGGAGAATAGTGTTGGCCAACAGATGCTACTATGGTCTGACCTAATTCAGAACGCTGTGCCGTGCAAACCGAACGATACGTAGGGACTTTAATACACAATTTACATTAAATCAGACGAAAATATATATGACAGGTATATTTAAATTTTAACCGATTTTCACGATTCTTAGCAGACATCATTTTAGACTCAATTTTATGTGCTATGCCAAACTTCGTGCAAATCGAAATAATATAGGCGCTACATCTAAATATGAAACTTAACATATGCACAAAGACATAATGCCCTGTACAACAGTGGGGTGAAGGGTATAAATATAACCCCATAATTTGGGCCATACCTACCTCTTAAAAAAAATCAGATTAATCTGATGGTTTTAACTAAACTATGTTTAAGCCCTTTTCGTACACCTCAAATATACATTTTTATACCCTTCACCACACTGTGGTACAGGGTATAATGTCTTTGTGCATATGTTTGTAACAGGCAAAAGGAAAAGAGATAGACCCATAGTTCCTTTTGAGAATATGCATAGAATCACTTTCTGAGTCGATTTATGCATTCCGTCCGTCTGTCCGTCCGATTTGGATGAAATTTGGCACACCTCATTTGTTTGGCCCAATGACGAACCCTATTGAAATTGGGAAAAATCGGTTCAGATTTAGATATATTTTCGTCCGATTTCATGTAAATGGTGCACCAAAGTCCCTATATATCCCTTGATTTGCAGGAAATTTGGCATAACGTACTGAATTGAGCCTAGGGCGATGTCTGCCAAGTTTCGAGGAAATCGGTCCAGATTTAGATATAGCTCCCACACATAGTTTCGTCCGATTTCATGTAAATGGTGCACCAAAGTCCCTACATATTTTTCGATTAGCACCAAATTTGGCATAACGTACTGAATTGAGCCTAGGATGATGTGTGCCAAGTTTCGAGGAAATAGGTCCGGATTTAGATATAGCTCCTATATATAGTTTCGTCCGATTTTATGTAAATGGTGCACCAAAGTCCCTATAATGCTTTAGATATGCACGAAATATTGCACAGCGTACTGAATTAGGAGTAGAATGATGTCTGCGAAGTTTCGAGAAAATCGGTCCAAATTTAGATATAGCTCCTATATATAGTTTCGTCCGATTTTATGGTGCACCAAAGTCCCCATATATCCATCGATTTGCACGAAATTTGGCACAACATACTGAATTGAGCCTAGAGTGAAGTCTGCCAAGTTTCGAGAAAATCGGTCCAGATTTAGATATAGTACATATATATAGTTTCGTCCGATTTTATGTAAATGGTGCACCAAAGTCCCCATATATCCCTCAATTTGCACGAAATTTGGCACAACGTACTGAATTGAGCCTACAATGATGTCTGCCAAGTTTCGTGAAAGTCTGTCCAGATTTAGATATAGCTCCCATATATATATATATATATATATATATATATATATATCTTCGTTCGATATAATGTAAATGGTGCACCAAAGTCCACATATATCTTTCGATTTGCACGAAATTTGGCATAGCGTACTGAATTTAGTCCAGAATGATGTGTGCAAAGATTCGTGAAAATCGGATGAGATTTAGATATATCTCCCTTATATTACAGTTTGATTTTAAGAAATTGACGCACCAAGGAACCAATATATGGCTGATAAGAACCAAACTTACTGAAATTAGTATAACCTAACCAGTGACTAGTTTCGTTGAAATCGGTTCATATTTGGATATAGCTTCCATGTATATTTTCGCCCGATTTTAAGTAAATTGGGCATCAAACTTCTCATGTTAGTCAGATTGACATCAAATTTTGCACAACATACAAAATTGAGCATAGAATTATTGCGTTTTCTAGCCCAACGGATGACCTATTGATATTTGTTTGAAGTCGATTTACAGACTTTTGTCCCATTGTAACAAACGAATGACATGTTTATGGATAGATCTATGTCGATTCACAATTAGATAAATACCACATATTTTATTTCATCCAATTTCATGTTAATAGTCCTGTTTAATATACCCATAGTGGTGGTATAGTCGGCCCCGTCCGACTTTACTACTTTCCATACTGGTTAAAAACTGTCTCCGTTTGTAATTTGTTGTTAAATAAAATTTGAACGATCGTCTGTCTGATTTAAATATAATGTAGTTTCTCTGGGCAATATAATGTACACATTCATTCATTCTACATCCTATGGTAAATAATTGAATAATAATAATAATATATTATTATTATTTTTAAATCCCAAACACCAACAACCAATCAATAATTTATGTTATTTACAAACAACAAAATCCGAACTGATTCCAATTATTCAATTTCAATTTTGCTGTTGTTGTTTACATCAGCAACAGTTATCAATGAACAATTTATAGATTTTAATTATCGTATTCACACATGTATACCACAATGTAGTAGTAGTAGTAATAATAACCAGAACTACAGCAACAACAACTACAACAACTAATTAATAATAATATTAATCTTAATCACAAAAGCTGTTTATGTTGCATTAATGGTTTTTTTTTTCTGCTGAGCTTTGTTTGTGTTAATTATTTGCAACGATTATAAATCTTTACAACATTTGTACAATTGAAGATTTATTTAATTGAAATTATATTTATACAAAATATATGTAAGTATGCGTGTATGTATGTATGAATTCAGCAAATGGTAATAACCTCTCGATATGGTTTATTTGAGATGAATGTGGTATTATGTTATATATTATGGTAGAGAGAAAGAATATTATATATTGGTCTGTTGATGTTAAATTTTAAACAAAGTACAGGTCGCATTTATAATCCGATTTGAATGAAATTTGGCACAAATCACTTATTTGGCCTAGGGACGACTCCTATTGAAATTGGAGAAAATCGGTTCAGATTTCGATATAGCTCCCATATATATTTTCGTACGATTTTAGGTATATGGTGCACCAAAGTCCCTGAAAGTCATTCAATTTGCACGAATTTTAGCATAGCGTACTGAATTATGTGCAGAATGACGTGTGCGGAGTTTCGTGAAAATCGTTTCAGATTTAGATATAGCTCCTATAGCACTTAAGATCCATAGCTAGGCCGATTGACATAACGTACTCAAATTAATATAAATCGCTGGCAAGTTTCATTGAAATCGGTTCTACCCCTTTTTGGGGTAGTCCTCATATAAACCCCTTTCTACACTCTCACCACACAGTGGTGCAGGGTATTATGTTTTTGAGCATATTCGTAAAAACACTGTTTCAAGAAAAAAGCCTTTTAAGTTTAAGAAACATTTTTGCCGTCGTTGTATGCTGACGCAACAAATATACTATATATTCGAAGTTGGTGATATTTTCACTTGAAATTTTAAAGGGACATTCTTGAATAAGTGTAATTTCGAATTAAATAGAATCCCAAAATTATTATTTTTTTTTTTTTTTTTTTTGAAAACGAGAATGGGGGAGTGAGTTCTCCTTAATGCAATAAACAACCAGTAAGGAAAGTAGTCAACTCGGACTGTGCCGACTATATGATACCCTTCACCACTTTGTGTATATTGTACATATGTACCCTTACAATTACATGTCGATGTTCCCGCGAAGGAACATTCTCATGCCTTTCTGCAACCTATGTTAAATTTAATTCCATTCGGACAGATGTAGAGTCGTCTGCGTACCATGGGACAAATTTATGGAAAATGATGTATACCAAAATTGATACACGATATTCGGTATGTCGCGCTGTTAAAAAATGTATCTCAATCAGACACCCGTTCGAAATACAAATGGAAGCTATGGCTGCATCCGCACCAATTTCAACAAAACGCAATAACGTCATTAAAGTATCAATTTCATACGTTGTGCAAAATTTCGTGTTAATCGGGCGAACATTAGGAGTTTGGTGCATTATTTTGTAATATCGGCGAATATATATGTATATATGGGAGCTATATCTAAATCTGAACCGATTTTCATGAAACTTACCACACATCATTCTAGACTTTACTCAGTACGCTATGCCAAATTTCGTGCAAATCGAAAGATATATAGGGACTTTGGTACACCATTTACCTAAAATCGGATGAAAATATCTATGAGAGCTATATCTAAGTCTGAACCGATTTTCATGAAACTTAGAACACATTATTATAGACGCAATTCAGTATGCTATGCTAAATTTCGTGCAAATCGAAAGATATATAGGGTCTTTGGTGCACCATTTACCTTAAATCGGAGGAAGATATATATAAGAGCTATATCTAAATCTGAACCGATTTTCACGAAACTTTGCACACATCATTCTAGACCTTACGCATTACGCTATGTCAAATTTCCTGTAAATCGAAAGATATATAGGGACTTTGGTACACCATTTACCTTAAATCGGACGAAAAGATATATGGGAGCTATATCGGAATCTGAACTGATTTTCATGACACTTAGCACACATTGTTATAGACGCAATTCAGTATGCTATGCTAAATTTCGTACAAATCCAAAGATATATAGGGTCTTTGGTGCACCACTACACCTAAATCTGAACCGATTTTCACAAAACTTTGCACACATCATTCTAGACACTTTTCATTACGCTGTGCCAAATTTCGTGTAAATCGAAAGATATATAGGGACTGTTGTGCACCATTTACCTTAAGTCGTAGTCAGAAATATATGGGAGCTATATCTAAATCTGAACCGATTTTCAAAAACTTTGCACACATCATTCTAGACCTTACTCATTACGCTGAGCCAAATTTCGTGTAAATCGAAAGATATATAGGGACTTTGGTACATTTTGCACACATCATTCTAGACTCAAGTCAGCACACTATGCCAAATTTCGTGCAAATCAGAAGATATTTAGGGACTTTGGTACACCATTTACATCATATCGGACGAAAATATATATGGGAGCTATATCTAAATTTGAACCGATTTGTCCTTGGGCCAAATAGACTAGATGTGCCAAATATCATCCAATTCGGATCATAAATGCGATCTGTATTTTGTTTACAATTTAACATGATCAGACAGACGGACATGCCTAAATCGACTTAGATTAGTGATTCTATGCATATTTTCAAAAGGAACCATGTGTCTATCTCGTTTCCTCTTGGCTGTTACAAACATATGCACAAAGACATAATACCCTGTACCACAGTGTGGTGAAGGATATAAAAATATAGTTATTGGTCAATATATAACCTAAATATCATCTGATCACCATCGATCAGGTCGTTCCTGGCCATAACCGGAATTTCATGTGAAATTGTATAGCGATTAGCTCGATATTTCTGTCTTATAGTGTGGTAAAACTTCTTTTAGTACAACTCCCATGACATCAATCACTATAATTTGTATCAATTTAAAGGCCAAACACTCCTCCTAGATATATTATCAATTTCTCCGATCTATCTTCTTCTCGATTAAATATATAAGCCAGACAATGTAAATTTCCTAATTTTTCACACAAAACTCTTAATCTATTTGACACCCTAAATATTGGCCAATCTCTAACAAATCAGGCACGCATATTATTTGTATTATTTTGGAATGTTGGAGTCCGAATTGTGACCTTAAGTTCTCTATTTGATTCTCTTAAATAATAACCTATCATTACCATTCTGTTTA